>NW_017383292.1:0-1241 GCF_000006565.2 Toxoplasma gondii ME49
TTCTGCTTTTCATTGGAGTGTTTACGAGACCATGAGAAAATTAGTGTTTTTCACCGCACGATGGAATATATGATAAGGGCACTGGAGAAGAACTAGCTCTGTATTGTGCACCTGAGCTTGTCTCTACTGTTTGGGGTGGTGGATGGGGACGGGCGCTCGTACGCGTGGCGCTCGTTGTGCCGTATGGGAACTCATGCATCATCGAAAAAAACAGACGGTTGCTCAGCGGTGCTATAGGATTGTCGTGTGGTTGTGGTGCGCGTCACGAACAAGTGGTGTTGCGCCGGGTTGGCTGCACAGAAGTAATATCGTGCGCCAGATGACTGATCAGTGCACGATATAACAGACATTTGACTACGTGAGGTTATGAATTTGTTTTACCTCTACGCGAGAAAAACAAAATCAAATCTCACCGCTTGTTTTCCCATCGCTGGCTTGTTGTTTTTCGGCAAGCCAATTGGGGAGACCCCGTAAACGTGCTAAACCTTTGATTGGTTATGGCAGCGGGGTCAAGGAACGGGCATTGTCTCCGTCGGTAAATCAAGGTGTTGTATGGTTATGACCTTCAAAAAAGTTGAAGAAGATCTCTTGTTCTCCTTCGGGGGTTTTGAGAGATTTGGAAGTTGTTTAAGTGTGCGACTGTTTGAAAACGCAACAAATTTTTGTTGTTTTTTTAAAGAGCGCACAAGGTTCGGGATTCGTCCACTTCGAAGTATCACGAAGAGCTTTTCAATTTGTTTATAAATAAACAGATTGAAATGCTGTTAAGTGCATACTGTAATAAGAGGTGGATGGGTTGATACCCCGAATGTGTCCAAGGTGGACAAGCTTTGTTGATTTGTAGCATCAACGACCATGATTCCTGATGAATCGATTCAGGATGAAGGCGTTGTTGTTTCAAATAGCTCAAGAGTATCATCAGAAACTGGTGTTGCTGTTAAGGCTCACCAGGCGACCAAAAAACGTCGCGTTTTGATGTAGAACCTTGAGTGAGGCAGGCTTACACTTCTGTTTATGCCATAAAACACGAAAGAGGCCGGAAAATAGACGGTTGATTGAGTGTTTTTTTGGTGTTTTCGAGGTGGTCTGTCTCAGGAACTATTAACCTGGTTGATCCTGCCAGTAGTCATATGCTTGTCTTAAAGATTAAGCCATGCATGTCTAAGTATAAGCTTTTATACGGCTAAACTGCGAATGGCTCATTAAAACAGTATAGTTTATTTGATGGGCTTTACTACATG
>NW_017383293.1:0-1083 GCF_000006565.2 Toxoplasma gondii ME49
CGCGCGCTACACTGATGCATCTCATCGTTTATAACCTTGGCCGATAGGTCCCGCAATCTTGTGAGTATGCATCGTGATGGGGATAGATTATTGCAATTATTAATCTTCAACGAGGAATGCCTAGTAGGCGCAAGTCAGCAGCTTGCGCCGATTACGTCCCTGCCCTTTGTACACACCGCCCGTCGCTCCTACCGATTGAGTGTTCCGGTGAATTATTCGGACCGTTTTGTGGCGCGTTCGTGCCCGAAATGGGAAGTTTTGTGAACCTTAACACTTAGAGGAAGGAGAAGTCGTAACAAGGTTTCCGTAGGTGAACCTGCGGAAGGATCATTCACACGTCCTTATTCTTTATTAACCATCAACCTTTGAATCCCAAGCAAAACATGAGTTTGCATCTCTCTCCATTGGAGAGATTTGCATTCAAGAAGCGTGATAGTATCGAAAGGTATTATTGCCTTCTTCATGTTGGATATCCTGCGCTGCTTCCAATATTGGAAGCCAGTGCAGGTATCCGGGGGTGCACAGCGAAGGGGCTCAATTTCTGGAAATTCGTGTCTCTGTTGGGATACTGATTTCCAGGAGTTTCTTCAGTGTGCATTCTTTTTTCCCACACCGTTATTTCAAACAACAAATCTGAGGAACATTTGAGAGAGAGTGAAAGATTGTATCTTTCTGCATCTCTCTCGATGTGCTTTCAGATTGCTTCCTAAACTATAATGTTATTTTAAATTTTCAGCAATGGATGTCTTGGCTCGCGCAACGATGAAGGACGCAGCGAACTGCGAAACGCAATGTGAATTGCAGAATTCAGTGAATCATCAGATTTCTGAACGCAAATGGCACCTTGGGGATATTCTCCTTGGTACGTCTGTTTCAGTGTCTTTGAAATCACAATTTTCTGCTTTTTTAGGGCGTTGCTTCAGTTTGGCTGAAGCCCCCTAGGAGCAGTATGATTGGGTGTCATGAGTGTTGAATACTCAATGTCACCCTGAATAATGAACACAGCGGAGAAACTACTCGTGCCTCTTCTTTTAGAGGCTCAAGTGTATTGTTGAGTTGTATCGATGACATCATTGAGATACG
>NW_017383297.1:0-1176 GCF_000006565.2 Toxoplasma gondii ME49
GGATTCTCACCCTCTATGATGTTCTTTCCCAAGAAACTTAACCCTGCGCTTCCACTGGTAACGCCTCTCGAGGCTACAAGTCAACAGCTCGGAAAGAGCAGTTGATTTCCACTTTGAGCTGATCCCGGTTCACTCGCCGTTACTAAGGGAATCATAGTTATTTTCTTCTCCTCCGCTTAATAATATGCTTAAGTTCAGCGGGTAACCTCGCCTGATTTCAGGTCTGATAAATAAATCGGACAAACGCCCGAGACAAAACAACAACGACGAAACCTCGCAGAGCAACAATGGAACCGAAATTCCATTGCGGTATTGAAGTCGATCGACAGCATCAATGAAACTTTGTCTTCAATGAAGAAGCCACCGTATCTCAATGATGTCATCGATACAACTCAACAATACACTTGAGCCTACTAAAAGAAGAGGCACGAGTAGTTTCTCCGCTGTGTTCATTATTCAGGGTGACATTGAGTATTCAACACTCATGACACCCAATCATACTGCTCCTAGGGGGCTTCAGCCAAACTGAAGCAACGACCCTAAAAAAGCAGAAAATTGTGATTTCAAAGACACTGAAACAGACGTACCAAGGAGAATATCCCCAAGGTGCCATTTGCGTTCAGAAATCTGATGATTCACTGAATTCTGCAATTCACATTGCGTTTCGCAGTTCGCTGCGTCCTTCATCGTTGCGCGAGCCAAGACATCCATTGCTGAAAATTTAAAATAACATTATAGTTTAGGAAGCAATCTGAAAGCACATCGAGAGAGATGCAGAAAGATACAATCTTTCACTCTCTCTCAAATGTTCCTCAGATTTGTTGTTTGAAATAACGGTGTGGGAAAAAAGAATGCACACTGAAGAAACTCCTGGAAATCAGTATCCCAACAGAGACACGAATTTCCAGAAATTGAGCCCCTTCGCTGTGCACCCCCGGATACCTGCACTGGCTTCCAATATTGGAAGCAGCGCAGGATATCCAACATGAAGAAGGCAATAATACCTTTCGATACTATCACGCTTCTTGAATGCAAATCTCTCCAATGGAGAGAGATGCAAACTCATGTTTTGCTTGGGATTCAAAGGTTGATGGTTAATAAAGAATAAGGACGTGTGAATGATCCTTCCGCAGGTTCACCTACGGAAACCTTGTTACGACTTCTCCTTCCTCTAAG
>NW_017383297.1:1989-3666 GCF_000006565.2 Toxoplasma gondii ME49
TTTAAAAAAAACAACAAAAATTTGTGCGTTTTCAAACAGTCGCACACTTAACAACTTCCAAATCTCTAAAACCCCCGAAGGAGAACAAGAGATCTTCTTCAACTTTTTTGAAGGTCATAACCATACAACACCTTGATTTACCGACGGAGACAATGCCCGTTCCTTGACCCCGCTGCCATAACCAATCAAAGGTTTAGCACGTTTACGGGGTCTCCCCAATTGGCTTGCCGAAAAACAACAAGCCAGCGATGGGAAAACAAGCGGTGAGATTTGATTTTGTTTTTCTCGCGTAGAGGTAAAACAAATTCATAACCTCACGTAGTCAAATGTCTGTTATATCGTGCACTGATCAGTCATCTGGCGCACGATATTACTTCTGTGCAGCCAACCCGGCGCAACACCACTTGTTCGTGACGCGCACCACAACCACACGACAATCCTATAGCACCGCTGAGCAACCGTCTGTTTTTTTCGATGATGCATGTGTTCCCATACGGCACAACGAGCGCCACGCGTACGAGCGCCCGTCCCCATCCACCACCCCAAACAGTAGAGACAAGCTCAGGTGCACAATACAGAGCTAGTTCTTCTCCAGTGCCCTTATCATATATTCCATCGTGCGGTGAAAAACACTAATTTTCTCATGGTCTCGTAAACACTCCAATGAAAAGCAGAAAGCCAACAGTTTCACAAATACAAACACACCATATTCCACTTTGAACTAGCATTCCACTGGCTTTCTGGTAACCAGTCTAGGGAAACACATCAAGTCACGAGCACAAAAAAAAATACACATTTCACTGACTAATGAAGGACTAACATCACTTGCTTTCTTGTAAAGAGTCTGGTGAAACGCATCAAAGTCACTAGCAGCACAAATACACGCATTCTCCACGTTGTCTGTAGACTCTCGAAATGGCAGCAGACATTTTGTTTGTGTAAAAGGGACGCTGGTACGATAAGGAATAACAACAACAAGCTATATTTTCCTTTCATAGTTTCAGAAGAGCCATATACAATGAACAGATCTTTCATGATCAAGACGGGGGAGTGTAAGTACATAGGCGTCTTCCGTTCATTCATGCTGACAGGTTTCCTCGCATATAGGGCGAACTGTTCATGCATATACGCCACATACTGTGAGACGCAAGTGTTTCATTACTGTTCGTGGTAAGATCGGTAGAAAAAGTATGGTTTGCAACCACCAGTACAAAACACAGGCAGATGGAAGAAAAAAGCTGTCAGCACCCGAGGGTATTCCCTGGGAGTCCCCCACCCAAGTACTAACCGGGCCTTGCGCCGCTTAACTTCGGAGGTCTGAAGGGATCCGGTGTATTCGACGCAGTATGACCGACAGCGAGGATAATCGCTCTACAATTTGTGCCCATCTAAAAGTGTGCACTCGTTGGCGTCACATTCCTCACATGTTGCTGGGGACGTGTACGACCCACCATGACTGTTGTAAAACAACATGGCTGCGTCTCCCCGCCCAAGGCGGTAGTAAAAGCTTCTTTTCTGCGAGGCTTTCTTCAGAATACACGTTTTAATATTATACGAGTTTCCCAAACGCGTCGCCGCCCCCGCAAAAGCGAGTTGTGTTCAAGGGGCCTGCACAGCGTGGCGTCACACTCCGCATTTGCTCCCGCGCGTTTTCCGGGTGTCGGCATTTCTACTCCG
>NW_017383299.1:0-1668 GCF_000006565.2 Toxoplasma gondii ME49
CGCGCAACGATGAAGGACGCAGCGAACTGCGAAACGCAATGTGAATGCAGAATTCAGTGAATCATCAGATTTCTGAACGCAAATGGCACCTTGGGGATATTCTCCTTGGTACGTCTGTTTCAGTGTCTTTGAAATCACAATTTTCTGCTTTTTTAGGGTCGTTGCTTCAGTTTGGCTGAAGCCCCCTAGGAGCAGTATGATTGGGTGTCATGAGTGTTGAATACTCAATGTCACCCTGAATAATGAACACAGCGGAGAAACTACTCGTGCCTCTTCTTTTAGAGGCTCAAGTGTATTGTTGAGTTGTATCGATGACATCATTGAGATACGGTGGCTTCTTCATTGAAGACAAAGTTTCATTGATGCTGTCGATCGACTTCAATACCGCAATGGAATTTCGGTTCCATTGTTGCTCTGCGAGGTTTCGTCGTTGTTGTTTTGTCTCGGGCGTTTGTCCGATTTATTTATCAGACCTGAAATCAGGCGAGGTTACCCGCTGAACTTAAGCATATTATTAAGCGGAGGAGAAGAAAATAACTATGATTCCCTTAGTAACGGCGAGTGAACCGGGATCAGCTCAAAGTGGAAATCAACTGCTCTTTCCGAGCTGTTGACTTGTAGCCTCGAGAGGCGTTACCAGTGGAAGCGCAGGGTTAAGTTTCTTGGGAAAGAACATCATAGAGGGTGAGAATCCCGTCCTTCCCCTGCGTTTTTTGTTCCACGTACGGTACGCTTTTATAGAGTCGCGTTCATCGGGATTTGAGCGCAAAATGTGTGGTAGGTTTCACATAAAGCTAAGTACTGGCGCGAGACCGATAGCAAACAAGTACCGTGAGGGAAAGATGAAAAGTTCTTTGGAAAGAGAGTTAAAAGTGCCTGAAATTGCTGAAAAGGAAGCGATTGGGACCTTTTGATTCCAAGAAGTGCCGCCGGTTTGCCATCTATCCCTTTGCCTTCTCTCTCTCACCAGGTTTAGGCTTTGGTTTCTTGATGTATTTCCGGTTCATCTTTTTGGAGAGGTCAGCATCAGCTACTCGGAATTGATTTCGTTCAAAGAAGGTAGGTTCCTTGTGGACCGTTATATCTTTGTTCTTTCCTTTTCCTTGTGGCTGAGGAGTGTTCCTGTTTCCGAGCTCCACTTTCGAGTACTCGGTTTCTGTGATGCTGGCTTAATCGGTTCCAACCGACCCGTCTTGAAACACGGACCAAGGAGTCTAACATATGTGCGAGTATGCGGGTTTTACTCCTGTATGCGCAATGAAAGTGAGAGTAGGGAGATTTTGGCTTTGCCATTCTTCGCACCTACGACCGACCACGATCTCTGAGAGAGGTTTGAGTTGGAGCATATCTGTTAGGACCCGAAAGATGGTGAACTATGCCTGAGTAGAATGAAGTCAGGGGAAACCCTGATGGAGGTTCGTAGCGATACTGACGTGCAAATCGTTCGTCAAACTTGGGTATAGGGGCGAAAGACTAATCGAACCATCTAGTAGCTGGTTTCTTCCGAAGTTTCTCTCAGGATAGCTGGAGTTTTGTTAGTTTTATCAGGTAAAGCGAATGATTAGAGGCATCGGGGGCGCGTCGCCCTCGACCTATTCTCAAACTTTAAATGGGTAAGATCCAGTGGTTACTTCATTGAACTGCTGGGATTAATATGAACTCCAAGTG
>NW_017383302.1:0-1118 GCF_000006565.2 Toxoplasma gondii ME49
AGTTTGAGATAGGTCGAGGGCGACGCGCCCCCGATGCCTCTAATCATTCGCTTTACCTGATACACTTAAGAAACTCCAGCTATCCTGAGAGAAACTTCGGAAGAATTCAGCTACTAGATGGTTCGATTAGTCTTTCGCCCCTATACCCAAGTTTGACGAACGATTTGCACGTCAGTATCGCTACGAACCTCCATCAGGGTTTCCCCTGACTTCATTCTACTCAGGCATAGTTCACCATCTTTCGGGTCCTAACAGATATGCTCCAACTCAAACCTCTCTCAGAGATCGTGGTCGGTCGTAGGTGCGAAGAATGGCAAAGCCAAAATCTCCCTACTCTCACTTTCATTGCGCATACAGGAGTAAAACCCGCATACTCGCACATATGTTAGACTCCTTGGTCCGTGTTTCAAGACGGGTCGGTTGGAACCGATTAAGCCAGCATCACAGAAACCGAGTACTCGAAAGTGGAGCTCGGAAACAGGAACACTCCTCAGCCACAAGGAAAAGGAAAGAACAAAGATATAACGGTCCACAAGGAACCTACCTTCTTTGAACGAAATCAATTCCGAGTAGCTGATGCTGACCTCTCCAAAAAGATGAACCGGAAATACATCAAGAAACCAAAGCCTAAACCTGGTGAGAGAGAGAAGGCAAAGGGATAGATGGCAAACCGGCGGCACTTCTTGGAATCAAAAAGGTCCCAATCGCTTCCTTTTCAGCAATTTCAGGCACTTTTAACTCTCTTTCCAAAGAACTTTTCATCTTTCCCTCACGGTACTTGTTTGCTATCGGTCTCGCGCCAGTACTTAGCTTTATGTGAAACCTACCACACATTTTGCGCTCAAATCCCGATGAACGCGACTCTATAAAAGCGTACCGTACGTGGAACAAAAAACGCAGGGGAAGGACGGGATTCTCACCCTCTATGATGTTCTTTCCCAAGAAACTTAACACTGCGCTTCCACTGGTAACGCCTCTCGAGGCTACAAGTCAACAGCTCGGAAAGAGCAGTTGATTTCCACTTTGAGCTGATCCCGGTTCACTCGCCGTTACTAAGGGAATCATAGTTATTTTCTTCTCCTCCGCTTAATAATATGCTTAAGTTCAGCGGGTAACCT
>NW_017383307.1:0-1679 GCF_000006565.2 Toxoplasma gondii ME49
TAGCACTTAACAGCATTTCAATCTGTTTATTTATAAACAAATTGAAAAGCTCTTCGTGATACTTCGAAGTGGACGAATCCCGAACCTTGTGCGCTCTTTAAAAAACAACAAAAATTTGTTGTGTTTTCAAACAGTCGCACACTTAAACAACTTCCAAATCTCTCAAAACCCCCGAAGGAGAACAAGAGATCTTCTTCAACTTTTTTGAAGGTCATAACCATACAACACCTTGATTTACCGACGGAGACAATGCCCGTTCCTTGACCCCGCTGCCATAACCAATCAAAGGTTTAGCACGTTTACGGGGTCTCCCCAATTGGCTTGCCGAAAAACAACAAGCCAGCGATGGGAAAACAAGCGGTGAGATTTGATTTTGTTTTTCTCGCGTAGAGGTAAAACAAATTCATAACCTCACGTAGTCAAATGTCTGTTATATCGTGCACTGATCAGTCATCTGGCGCACGATATTACTTCTGTGCAGCCAACCCGGCGCAACACCACTTGTTCGTGACGCGCACCACAACCACACGACAATCCTATAGCACCGCTGAGCAACCGTCTGTTTTTTTCGATGATGCATGTGTTCCCATACGGCACAACGAGCGCCACGCGTACGAGCGCCCGTCCCCATCCACCACCCCAAACAGTAGAGACAAGCTCAGGTGCACAATACAGAGCTAGTTCTTCTCCAGTGCCCTTATCATATATTCCATCGTGCGGTGAAAAACACTAATTTTCTCATGGTCTCGTAAACACTCCAATGAAAAGCAGAAAGCCAACAGTTTCACAAATACAAACACACCATATTCCACTCTGAA
This sequence comes from Toxoplasma gondii ME49, assembly GCF_000006565.2. Taxonomy (NCBI): domain Eukaryota; phylum Apicomplexa; class Conoidasida; order Eucoccidiorida; family Sarcocystidae; genus Toxoplasma; species Toxoplasma gondii. The sequence goes on from NW_017383307.1 coordinate 819, forward strand.
CTAGCATTCCACTGGCTTTCTGGTAACCAGTCTAGGGAAACACATCAAGTCACGAGCACAAAAAAAAATACACATTTCACTGACTAATGAAGGACTAACATCACTTGCTTTCTTGTAAAGAGTCTGGTGAAACGCATCAAAGTCACTAGCAGCACAAATACACGCATTCTCCACGTTGTCTGTAGACTCTCGAAATGGCAGCAGACATTTTGTTTGTGTAAAAGGGACGCTGGTACGATAAGGAATAACAACAACAAGCTATATTTTCCTTTCATAGTTTCAGAAGAGCCATATACAATGAACAGATCTTTCATGATCAAGACGGGGGAGTGTAAGTACATAGGCGTCTTCCGTTCATTCATGCTGACAGGTTTCCTCGCATATAGGGCGAACTGTTCATGCATATACGCCACATACTGTGAGACGCAAGTGTTTCATTACTGTTCGTGGTAAGATCGGTAGAAAAAGTATGGTTTGCAACCACCAGTACAAAACACAGGCAGATGGAAGAAAAAAGCTGTCAGCACCCGAGGGTATTCCCTGGGAGTCCCCCACCCAAGTACTAACCGGGCCTTGCGCCGCTTAACTTCGGAGGTCTGAAGGGATCCGGTGTATTCGACGCAGTATGACCGACAGCGAGGATAATCGCTCTACAATTTGTGCCCATCTAAAAGTGTGCACTCGTTGGCGTCACATTCCTCACATGTTGCTGGGGACGTGTACGACCCACCATGACTGTTGTAAAACAACATGGCTGCGTCTCCCCGCCCAAGGCGGTAGTAAAAGCTTCTTTTCTGCGAGGCTTTCTTCAGAATACACGTTTTAATATTATACGAGTTTCCCAAACGCGTCGCCGCCCCC
>NW_017383310.1:0-1682 GCF_000006565.2 Toxoplasma gondii ME49
AAAGACTTTGATTTCTCATAAGGTGCAGGAGAAGTCAAGCATGACGTTTTCCTATCTCTAGTCGGCATAGTTTATGGTTAAGACTACGACGGTATCTGATCGTCTTCAGCCCCTAACTTTCGTTCTTGATTAATGAAAACATCTTTGGCAAATGCTTTCGCAGTAGTTCGTCTTTAACAAATCTAAGAATTTCACCTCTGACAGTTAAATACGAATGCCCCCAACCGTCCCTATTAATCATTACTTCAGTCCTAGAAACCAACAAAATAGGGCCTAAATCCTATCTTATTATTCCATGCTGCAGTATTCAAGGCGACAAGCCTGCTTGAAACACTCTAATTTTCTCAAAGTAAAAGTCCTGGAAAAAACTCCACACAATGAAGTGTGGAGAAATCCAGAAGGATGCTAGAATTCACCAAGTGCACACCCCTGAGGGCGGACTGGCTGCTTCCAGCAGAAATCCAACTACGAGCTTTTTAACTGCAACAACTTTAATATACGCTATTGGAGCTGGAATTACCGCGGCTGCTGGCACCAGACTTGCCCTCCAATTGTTACTCTGAAAGGGGTTTGGATTCCTATCATTCCAATCACTAGAAATGAAATTTCCAGTGTTGTTATTTCTTGTCACTACCTCCCTGAATCAGGATTGGGTAATTTGCGCGCCTGCTGCCTTCCTTAGATGTGGTAGCCGTTTCTCAGGCTCCCTCTCCGGAATCGAACCCTAATTCCCCGTTACCCGTCACTGCCACGGTAGTCCAATACAGTACCGTCGAAAGCTGATAGGTCAGAAACTTGAATGATCCGTCGCAGACCGAAGTCAACGCGATCCGTTCGGTTACTATGAATCACCTGAGGACCACCGGAAGGTGGGTTGGTTCTGTATCTAATAAACACTGCCCTTCCAGGGGAAGAGGCATGTGCGCATGTATTAGCCATAGAATTACCACGGTTATCCATGTAGTAAAGACCATCAAATAAACTATAACTGTTTTAATGAGCCATTCGCAGTTTAGCCGTATAAAAGCTTATACTTAGACATGCATGGCTTAATCTTTAAGACAAGCATATGACTACTGGCAGGATCAACCAGGTTAATATGTTCCTGAGACAGACCACCTCAAAAACACCAAAAAAACACTCAATCAACCGTCTATTTTCCGGCCTCTTTCGTGTTTTATGGCATAAACAGAAGTGTAAGCCTGCCTCACTCAAGGTTCTACATCAAAACGCGACGTTTTTTGGTCGCCTGGTGAGCCTTAACAGCAACACCAGTTTCTGATGATACTCTTGAGCTATTTGAAACAACAACGCCTTCATCCTGAATCGATTCATCAGGAATCATGGTCGTTGATGCTACAAATCAACAAAGCTTGTCCACCTTGGACACATTCGGGGTATCAACCCATCCACCTCTTATTACAGTATGCACTTAACAGCATTTCAATCTGTTTATTTATAAACAAATTGAAAAGCTCTTCGTGATACTTCGAAGTGGACGAATCCCGAACCTTGTGCGCTCTTTAAAAAAACAACAAAGATTTGTTGCGTTTTCAAACAGTCGCACACTTAAACAACTTCCAAATCTCTCAAAACCCCCGAAGGAGAACAAGAGATCTTCTTCAACTTTTTTGAAGGTCATAACCATACAACACCTTGATTTACCGACGGAGACAATGCCC
>NW_017383311.1:0-1051 GCF_000006565.2 Toxoplasma gondii ME49
CCATTGTTGCTCTGCGAGGTTTCGTCGTTGTTGTTTTGTCTCGGTCGTTTGTCCGATTTATTTATCAGACCTGAAATCAGGCGAGGTTACCCGCTGAACTTAAGCATATTATTAAGCGGAGGAGAAGAAAATAACTATGATTCCCTTAGTAACGGCGAGTGAACCGGGATCAGCTCAAAGTGGAAATCAACTGCCCTTTCCGAGCTGTTGACTTGTAGCCTCGAGAGGCGTTACCAGTGGAAGCGCAGGGTTAAGTTTCTTGGGAAAGAACATCATAGAGGGTGAGAATCCCGTCCTTCCCCTGCGTTTTTTGTTCCACGTACGGTACGCTTTTATAGAGTCGCGTTCATCGGGATTTGAGCGCAAAATGTGTGGTAGGTTTCACATAAAGCTAAGTACTGGCGCGAGACCGATAGCAAACAAGTACCGTGAGGGAAAGATGAAAAGTTCTTTGGAAAGAGAGTTAAAAGTGCCTGAAATTGCTGAAAAGGAAGCGATTGGGACCTTTTTGATTCCAAGAAGTGCCGCCGGTTTGCCATCTATCCCTTTGCCTTCTCTCTCTCACCAGGTTTAGGCTTTGGTTTCTTGATGTATTTCCGGTTCATCTTTTTGGAGAGGTCAGCATCAGCTACTCGGAATTGATTTCGTTCAAAGAAGGTAGGTTCCTTGTGGACCGTTATATCTTTGTTCTTTCCTTTTCCTTGTGGCTGAGGAGTGTTCCTGTTTCCGAGCTCCACTTTCGAGTACTCGGTTTCTGTGATGCTGGCTTAATCGGTTCCAACCGACCCGTCTTGAAACACGGACCAAGGAGTCTAACATATGTGCGAGTATGCGGGTTTTACTCCTGTATGCGCAATGAAAGTGAGAGTAGGGAGATTTTGGCTTTGCCATTCTTCGCACCTACGACCGACCACGATCTCTGAGAGAGGTTTGAGTTGGAGCATATCTGTTAGGACCCGAAAGATGGTGAACTATGCCTGAGTAGAATGAAGTCAGGGGAAACCCTGATGGAGGTTCGTAGCGATACTGACGTGCAAATCGTTCGTCAAAC
>NW_017383312.1:0-1273 GCF_000006565.2 Toxoplasma gondii ME49
TTGAACGAAATCAATTCCGAGTAGCTGATGCTGACCTCTCCAAAAAGATGAACCGGAAATACATCAAGAAACCAAAGCCTAAACCTGGTGAGAGAGAGAAGGCAAAGGGATAGATGGCAAACCGGCGGCACTTCTTGGAATCAAAAAGGTCCCAATCGCTTCCTTTTCAGCAATTTCAGGCACTTTTAACTCTCTTTCCAAAGAACTTTTCATCTTTCCCTCACGGTACTTGTTTGCTATCGGTCTCGCGCCAGTACTTAGCTTTATGTGAAACCTACCACACATTTTGCGCTCAAATCCCGATGAACGCGACTCTATAAAAGCGTACCGTACGTGGAACAAAAAACGCAGGGGAAGGACGGGATTCTCACCCTCTATGATGTTTTTCCCAAGAAACTTAACCCTGCGCTTCCACTGGTAACGCCTCTCGAGGCTACAAGTCAACAGCTCGGAAAGAGCAGTTGATTTCCACTTTGAGCTGATCCCGGTTCACTCGCCGTTACTAAGGGAATCATAGTTATTTTCTTCTCCTCCGCTTAATAATATGCTTAAGTTCAGCGGGTAACCTCGCCTGATTTCAGGTCTGATAAATAAATCGGACAAACGCCCGAGACAAAACAACAACGACGAAACCTCGCAGAGCAACAATGGAACCGAAATTCCATTGCGGTATTGAAGTCGATCGACAGCATCAATGAAACTTTGTCTTCAATGAAGAAGCCACCGTATCTCAATGATGTCATCGATACAACTCAACAATACACTTGAGCCTCTAAAAGAAGAGGCACGAGTAGTTTCTCCGCTGTGTTCATTATTCAGGGTGACATTGAGTATTCAACACTCATGACACCCAATCATACTGCTCCTAGGGGGCTTCAGCCAAACTGAAGCAACGACCCTAAAAAAGCAGAAAATTGTGATTTCAAAGACACTGAAACAGACGTACCAAGGAGAATATCCCCAAGGTGCCATTTGCGTTCAGAAATCTGATGATTCACTGAATTCTGCAATTCACATTGCGTTTCGCAGTTCGCTGCGTCCTTCATCGTTGCGCGAGCCAAGACATCCATTGCTGAAAATTTAAAATAACATTATAGTTTAGGAAGCAATCTGAAAGCACATCGAGAGAGATGCAGAAAGATACAATCTTTCACTCTCTCTCAAATGTTCCTCAGATTTGTTGTTTGAAATAACGGTGTGGGAAAAAAGAATGCACACTGAAGAAACTCCTGAAAGCAGTATCCCAACAGAGACACGAATTTCCAGAAACCTG
>NW_017383314.1:0-1168 GCF_000006565.2 Toxoplasma gondii ME49
TCTCCTCCGCTTAATAATATGCTTAAGTTCAGCGGGTAACCTCGCCTGATTTCAGGTCTGATAAATAAATCGGACAAACGCCCGAGACAAAACAACAACGACGAAACCTCGCAGAGCAACAATGGAACCGAAATTCCATTGCGGTATTGAAGTCGATCGACAGCATCAATGAAACTTTGCTTCAATGAAGAAGCCACCGTATCTCAATGATGTCATCGATACAACTCAACAATACACTTGAGCCTCTAAAAGAAGAGGCACGAGTAGTTTCTCCGCTGTGTTCATTATTCAGGGTGACATTGAGTATTCAACACTCATGACACCCAATCATACTGCTCCTAGGGGGCTTCAGCCAAACTGAAGCAACGACCCTAAAAAAGCAGAAAATTGTGATTTCAAAGACACTGAAACAGACGTACCAAGGAGAATATCCCCAAGGTGCCATTTGCGTTCAGAAATCTGATGATTCACTGAATTCTGCAATTCACATTGCGTTTCGCAGTTCGCTGCGTCCTTCATCGTTGCGCGAGCCAAGACATCCATTGCTGAAAATTTAAAATAACATTATAGTTTAGGAAGCAATCTGAAAGCACATCGAGAGAGATGCAGAAAGATACAATCTTTCACTCTCTCTCAAATGTTCCTCAGATTTGTTGTTTGAAATAACGGTGTGGGAAAAAAGAATGCACACTGAAGAAACTCCTGGAAATCAGTATCCCAACAGAGACACGAATTTCCAGAAATTGAGCCCCTTCGCTGTGCACCCCCGGATACCTGCACTGGCTTCCAATATTGGAAGCAGCGCAGGATATCCAACATGAAGAAGGCAATAATACCTTTCGATACTATCACGCTTCTTGAATGCAAATCTCTCCAATGGAGAGAGATGCAAACTCATGTTTTGCTTGGGATTCAAAGGTTGATGGTTAATAAAGAATAAGGACGTGTGAATGATCCTTCCGCAGGTTCACCTACGGAAACCTTGTTACGACTTCTCCTTCCTCTAAGTGTTAAGGTTCACAAAACTTCCCATTTCGGGCACGAACGCGCCACAAAACGGTCCGAATAATTCACCGGAACACTCAATCGGTAGGAGCGACGGGCGGTGTGTACAAAGGGCAGGGACGTAATCGGCGCAAGCTGCTGACTTGCGCCTACTAGGCATTCC
>NW_017383315.1:0-1044 GCF_000006565.2 Toxoplasma gondii ME49
TTTGGGGTGGTGGATGGGGACGGGCGCTCGTACGCGTGGCGCTCGTTGTGCCGTATGGGAACACATGCATCATCGAAAAAAACAGACGGTTGCTCAGCGGTGCTATAGGATTGTCGTGTGGTTGTGGTGCGCGTCACGAACAAGTGGTGTTGCGCCGGGTTGGCTGCACAGAAGTAATATCGTGCGCCAGATGACTGATCAGTGCACGATATAACAGTACATTTGACTACGTGAGGTTATGAATTTGTTTTACCTCTACGCGAGAAAAACAAAATCAAATCTCACCGCTTGTTTTCCCATCGCTGGCTTGTTGTTTTTCGGCAAGCCAATTGGGGAGACCCCGTAAACGTGCTAAACCTTTGATTGGTTATGGCAGCGGGGTCAAGGAACGGGCATTGTCTCCGTCGGTAAATCAAGGTGTTGTATGGTTATGACCTTCAAAAAAGTTGAAGAAGATCTCTTGTTCTCCTTCGGGGGTTTTGAGAGATTTGGAAGTTGTTTAAGTGTGCGACTGTTTGAAAACGCAACAAATTTTTGTTGTTTTTTTAAAGAGCGCTCAAGGTTCGGGATTCGTCCACTTCGAAGTATCACGAAGAGCTTTTCAATTTGTTTATAAATAAACAGATTGAAATGCTGTTAAGTGCATACTGTAATAAGAGGTGGATGGGTTGATACCCCGAATGTGTCCAAGGTGGACAAGCTTTGTTGATTTGTAGCATCAACGACCATGATTCCTGATGAATCGATTCAGGATGAAGGCGTTGTTGTTTCAAATAGCTCAAGAGTATCATCAGAAACTGGTGTTGCTGTTAAGGCTCACCAGGCGACCAAAAAACGTCGCGTTTTGATGTAGAACCTTGAGTGAGGCAGGCTTACACTTCTGTTTATGCCATAAAACACGAAAGAAGCCGGAAAATAGACGGTTGATTGAGTGTTTTTTTGGTGTTTTCGAGGTGGTCTGTCTCAGGAACATATTAACCTGGTTGATCCTGCCAGTAGTCATATGCTTGTCTTTAAGATAAGCCATGCATGTCTAAGTATAAG
>NW_017383316.1:0-1557 GCF_000006565.2 Toxoplasma gondii ME49
TCGAGAGTCTACAGACAACGTGGAGAATGCGTGTATTTGTGCTGCTAGTGACTTTGATGCGTTTCACCAGACTCTTTACAAGAAAGCAAGTGATGTAGTCCCTTCATTAGTCAGTGAAATGTGTATTTTTTTTTGTGCTCGTGACTTGATGTGTTTCCCTAGACTGGTTACCAGAAAGCCAGTGGAATGCTAGTTCAAAGTGGAATATGGTGTGTTTGTATTTGTGAAACTGTTGGCTTTCTGCTTTTCATTGGAGTGTTTACGAGACCATGAGAAAATTAGTGTTTTTCACCGCACGATGGAATATATGATAAGGGCACTGGAGAAGAACTAGCTCTGTATTGTGCACCTGAGCTTGTCTCTACTGTTTGGGGTGGTGGATGGGGACGGGCGCTCGTACGCGTGGCGCTCGTTGTGCCGTATGGGAACACATGCATCATCGAAAAAAACAGACGGTTGCTCAGCGGTGCTATAGGATTGTCGTGTGGTTGTGGTGCGCGTCACGAACAAGTGGTGTTGCGCCGGGTTGGCTGCACAGAAGTAATATCGTGCGCCAGATGACTGATCAGTGCACGATATAACAGACATTTGACTACGTGAGGTTATGAATTTGTTTTACCTCTACGCGAGAAAAACAAAATCAAATCTCACCGCTTGTTTTCCCATCGCTGGCTTGTTGTTTTTCGGCAAGCCAATTGGGGAGACCCCGTAAACGTGCTAAACCTTTGATTGGTTATGGCAGCGGGGTCAAGGAACGGGCATTGTCTCCGTCGGTAAATCAAGGTGTTGTATGGTTATGACCTTCAAAAAAGTTGAAGAAGTCTCTTGTTCTCCTTCGGGGGTTTTGAGAGATTTGGAAGTTGTTTAAGTGTGCGACTGTTTGAAAACGCAACAAATTTTTGTTGTTTTTTTAAAGAGCGCACAAGGTTCGGGATTCGTCCACTTCGAAGTATCACGAAGAGCTTTTCAATTTGTTTATAAATAAACAGATTGAAATGCTGTTAAGTGCATACTGTAATAAGAGGTGGATGGGTTGATACCCCGAATGTGTCCAAGGTGGACAAGCTTTGTTGATTTGTAGCATCAACGACCATGATTCCTGATGAATCGATTCAGGATGAAGGCGTTGTTGTTTCAAATAGCTCAAGAGTATCATCAGAAACTGGTGTTGCTGTTAAGGCTCACCAGGCGACCAAAAAACGTCGCGTTTTGATGTAGAACCTTGAGTGAGGCAGGCTTACACTTCTGTTTATGCCATAAAACACGAAAGAGGCCGGAAAATAGACGGTTGATTGAGTGTTTTTTTGGTGTTTTCGAGGTGGTCTGTCTCAGGAACATATTAACCTGGTTGATCCTGCCAGTAGTCATATGCTTGTCTTAAAGATTAAGCCATGCATGTCTAAGTATAAGCTTTTATACGGCTAAACTGCGAATGGCTCATTAAAACAGTTATAGTTTATTTGATGGTCTTTACTACATGGATAACCGTGGGTATTCTATGGCTATACATGCGCACATGCCTCTTTCCCTGGAAGGGCAGTGTTTATTAAATACAGA
>NW_017383319.1:0-1100 GCF_000006565.2 Toxoplasma gondii ME49
ATATTGGAAGCCAGTGCAGGTATCCGGGGGTGCACAGCGAAGGGGCTCAATTTCTGGAAATTCGTGTCTCTGTTGGGATACTGATTTCCAGGAGTTTCTTCAGTGTGCATTCTTTTTTCCCACACCGTTATTTCAAACAACAAATCTGAGGAACATTTGAGAGAGAGTGAAAGATTGTATCTTTCTGCATCTCTCTCGATGTGCTTTCAGATTGCTTCCTAAACTATAATGTTATTTTAAATTTTCAGCAATGGATGTCTTGGCTCGCGCAACGATGAAGGACGCAGCGAACTGCGAAACGCAATGTGAATTGCAGAATTCAGTGAATCATCAGATTTCTGAACGCAAATGGCACCTTGGGGATATTCTCCTTGGTACGTCTGTTTCAGTGTCTTTGAAATCACTAATTTTCTGTCTTTTTTAGGGTCGTTGCTTCAGTTTGGCTGAAGCCCCCTAGGAGCAGTATGATTGGGTGTCATGAGTGTTGAATACTCAATGTCACCCTGAATAATGAACACAGCGGAGAAACTACTCGTGCCTCTTCTTTTAGAGGCTCAAGTGTATTGTTGAGTTGTATCGATGACATCATTGAGATACGGTGGCTTCTTCATTGAAGACAAAGTTTCATTGATGCTGTCGATCGACTTCAATACCGCAATGGAATTTCGGTTCCATTGTTGCTCTGCGAGGTTTCGTCGTTGTTGTTTTGTCTCGGGCGTTTGTCCGATTTATTTATCAGACCTGAAATCAGGCGAGGTTACCCGCTGAACTTAAGCATATTATTAAGCGGAGGAGAAGAAAATAACTATGATTCCCTTAGTAACGGCGAGTGAACCGGGATCAGCTCAAAGTGGAAATCAACTGCTCTTTCCGAGCTGTTGACTTGTAGCCTCGAGAGGCGTTACCAGTGGAAGCGCAGGGTTAAGTTTCTTGGGAAAGAACATCATAGAGGGTGAGAATCCCGTCCTTCCCCTGCGTTTTTTGTTCCACGTACGGTACGCTTTTATAGAGTCGCGTTCATCGGGATTTGAGCGCAAAATGTGTGGTAGGTTTCACATAAAGCTAAGTACTGGCGCGAGACCGATAGCAAACAAGTACCG
>NW_017383322.1:0-1079 GCF_000006565.2 Toxoplasma gondii ME49
CGTATAATATTAAAACGTGTATTCTGAAGAAAGACCTCGCAGAAAAGAAGCTTTTACTACCGCCTTGGGCGGGGAGACGCAGCCATGTTGTTTTACTAACAGTCATGGTGGGTCGTACACGTCCCCAGCAACATGTGAGGAATGTGACGCCAACGAGTGCACACTTTTAGATGGGCACAAATTGTAGAGCGATTATCCTCGCTGTCGGTCATACTGCGTCGAATACACCGGATCCCTTCAGACCTCCGAAGTTAAGCGGCGCAAGGCCCGGTTAGTACTTGGGTGGGGGACTCCCAGGGAATACCCTCGGGTGCTGACAGCTTTTTTCTTCCATCTGCCTGTGTTTTGTACTGGTGGTTGCAAACCATACTTTTTCTACCGATCTTACCACGAACAGTAATGAAACACTTGCGTCTCACAGTATGTGGCGTATATGCATGAACAGTTCGCCCTATATGCGAGGAAACCTGTCAGCATGAATGAACGGAAGACGCCTATGTACTTACACTCCCCCGTCTTGATCATGAAAGATCTGTTCATTGTATATGGCTCTTCTGAAACTATGAAAGGAAAATATAGCTTGTTGTTGTTATTCCTTATCGTACCAGCGTCCCTTTTACACAAACAAAATGTCTGCTGCCATTTCGAGAGTCTACAGACAACGTGGAGAATGCGTGTATTTGTGCTGCTAGTGACTTTGATGCGTTTCACCAGACTCTTTACAAGAAAGCAAGTGATGTTAGTCCTTCATTAGTCAGTGAAATGTGTATTTTTTTTTGTGCTCGTGACTTGATGTGTTTCCCTAGACTGGTTACCAGAAAGCCAGTGGAATGCTAGTTCAAAGTGGAATATGGTGTGTTTGTATTTGTGAAACTGTTGGCTTTCTGCTTTTCATTGGAGTGTTTACGAGACCATGAGAAGATTAGTGTTTTTCACCGCACGATGGAATATATGATAAGGGCACTGGAGAAGAACTAGCTCTGTATTGTGCACCTGAGCTTGTCTCTACTGTTTGGGGGTGGTGGATGGGGACGGGCGCTCGTACGCGTGGCGCTCGTTGTGCCGTATGGGAACACATG
>NW_017383323.1:0-1277 GCF_000006565.2 Toxoplasma gondii ME49
CGTGTTCTTGTATCACTTCTTAGAGGGACTTTGCGTGTCTAACGCAAGGAAGTTTGAGGCAATAACAGGTCTGTGATGCCTTTAGATGTTCTGGGCTGCACGCGCGCTACACTGATGCATCCAACGAGTTTATAACCTTGGCCGATAGGTCTAGGTAATCTTGTGAGTATGCATCGTGATGGGGATAGATTATTGCAATTATTAATCTTCAACGAGGAATGCCTAGTAGGCGCAAGTCAGCAGCTTGCGCCGATTACGTCCCTGCCCTTTGTACACACCGCCCGTCGCTCCTACCGATTGAGTGTTCCGGTGAATTATTCGGACCGTTTTGTGGCGCGTTCGTGCCCGAAATGGGAAGTTTTGTGAACCTTAACACTTAGAGGAAGGAGAAGTCGTAACAAGGTTTCCGTAGGTGAACCTGCGGAAGGATCATTCACACGTCCTTATTCTTTATTAACCATCAACCTTTGAATCCCAAGCAAAACATGAGTTTGCATCTCTCTCCATTGGAGAGATTTGCATTCAAGAAGCGTGATAGTATCGAAAGGTATTATTGCCTTCTTCATGTTGGATATCCTGCGCTGCTTCCAATATTGGAAGCCAGTGCAGGTATCCGGGGGTGCACAGCGAAGGGGCTCAATTTCTGGAAATTCGTGTCTCTGTTGGGATGCTGATTTCCAGGAGTTTCTTCAGTGTGCATTCTTTTTTCCCACACCGTTATTTCAAACAACAAATCTGAGGAACATTTGAGAGAGAGTGAAAGATTGTATCTTTCTGCATCTCTCTCGATGTGCTTTCAGATTGCTTCCTAAACTATAATGTTATTTTAAATTTTCAGCAATGGATGTCTTGGCTCGCGCAACGATGAAGGACGCAGCGAACTGCGAAACGCAATGTGAATTGCAGAATTCAGTGAATCATCAGATTTCTGAACGCAAATGGACACCTTGGGGATATTCTCCTTGGTACGTCTGTTTCAGTGTCTTTGAAATCACAATTTTCTGCTTTTTTAGGGTCGTTGCTTCGGTTTGGCTGAAGCCCCCTAGGAGCAGTATGATTGGGTGTCATGAGTGTTGAATACTCAATGTCACCCTGAATAATGAACACAGCGGAGAAACTACTCGTGCCTCTTCTTTTAGAGGCTCAAGTGTATTGTTGAGTTGTATCGATGACATCATTGAGATACGGTGGCTTCTTCATTGAAGACAAAGTTTCATTGATGCTGTCGGTCGACTTCAATACCGCAATGGAATTTCGGTTCCATTGTTGCTCTGCGA
>NW_017383325.1:0-1113 GCF_000006565.2 Toxoplasma gondii ME49
TTTAAAAGAAGAGGCACGAGTAGTTTCTCCGCTGTGTTCATTATTCAGGGTGACATTGAGTATTCAACACTCATGACACCCAATCATACTGCTCCTAGGGGGCTTCAGCCAAACTGAAGCAACGACCCTAAAAAAGCAGAAAATTGTGATTTCAAAGACACTGAAACAGACGTACCAAGGAGAATATCCCCAAGGTGCCATTTGCGTTCAGAAATCTGATGATTCACTGAATTCTGCAATTCACATTGCGTTTCGCAGTTCGCTGCGTCCTTCATCGTTGCGCGAGCCAAGACATCCATTGCTGAAAATTTAAAATAACATTATAGTTTAGGAAGCAATCTGAAAGCACATCGAGAGAGATGCAGAAAGATACAATCTTTCACTCTCTCTCAAATGTTCCTCAGATTTGTTGTTTGAAATAACGGTGTGGGAAAAAAGAATGCACACTGAAGAAACTCCTGGAAATCAGTATCCCAACAGAGACACGAATTTCCAGAAATTGAGCCCCTTCGCTGTGCACCCCCGGATACCTGCACTGGCTTCCAATATTGGAAGCAGCGCAGGATATCCAACATGAAGAAGGCAATAATACCTTTCGATACTATCACGCTTCTTGAATGCAAATCTCTCCAATGGAGAGAGATGCAAACTCATGTTTTGCTTGGGATTCAAAGGTTGATGGTTAATAAAGAATAAGGACGTGTGAATGATCCTTCCGCAGGTTCACCTACGGAAACCTTGTTACGACTTCTCCTTCCTCTAAGTGTTAAGGTTCACAAAATTTCCCATTTCGGGCACGAACGCGCCACAAAACGGTCCGAATAATTCACCGGAACACTCAATCGGTAGGAGCGACGGGCGGTGTGTACAAAGGGCAGGGACGTAATCGGCGCAAGCTGCTGACTTGCGCCTACTAGGCATTCCTCGTTGAAGATTAATAATTGCAATAATCTATCCCCATCACGATGCATACTCACAAGATTACCTAGACCTATCGGCCAAGGTTATAAACTCGTTGGATGCATCAGTGTAGCGCGCGTGCAGCCCAGAACATCTAAGGGCATCACAGACCTGTTATTGCCTCAAACTTCCTTGCGTTAGACACGCAAAGTC
>NW_017383328.1:0-2510 GCF_000006565.2 Toxoplasma gondii ME49
CCTTTTATGGTATCTGATGAGCGAGCATTTTGGCACCTTAACCAGGCGTTAGGAGCATCCCTCATCGCCAGTTCTGCTTACCAAAAATGGCCCACTTGGAGTTCATATTAATCCCAGCAGTTCAATGAAGTAACCACTGGATCTTACCCATTTAAAGTTTGAGAATAGGTCGAGGGCGACGCGCCCCCGATGCCTCTAATCATTCGCTTTACCTGATAAAACTAACAAAACTCCAGCTATCCTGAGAGAAACTTCGGAAGAAACCAGCTACTAGATGGTTCGATTAGTCTTTCGCCCCTATACCCAAGTTTGACGAACGATTTGCACGTCAGTATCGCTACGAACCTCCATCAGGGTTTCCCCTGACTTCATTCTACTCAGGCATAGTTCACCATCTTTCGGGTCCTAACAGATATGCTCCAACTCAAACCTCTCTCAGAGATCGTGGTCGGTCGTAGGTGCGAAGAATGGCAAAGCCAAAATCTCCCTACTCTCACTTTCATTGCGCATACAGGAGTAAAACCCGCATACTCGCACATATGTTAGACTCCTTGGTCCGTGTTTCAAGACGGGTCGGTTGGAACCGATTAAGCCAGCATCACAGAAACCGAGTACTCGAAAGTGGAGCTCGGAAACAGGAACACTCCTCAGCCACAAGGAAAAGGAAAGAACAAAGATATAACGGTCCACAAGGAACCTACCTTCTTTGAACGAAATCAATTCCGAGTAGCTGATGCTGACCTCTCCAAAAAGATGAACCGGAAATACATCAAGAAACCAAAGCCTAAACCTGGTGAGAGAGAGAAGGCAAAGGGATAGATGGCAAACCGGCGGCACTTCTTGGAATCAAAAAGGTCCCAATCGCTTCCTTTTCAGCAATTTCAGGCACTTTTAACTCTCTTTCCAAAGAACTTTTCATCTTTCCCTCACGGTACTTGTTTGCTATCGGTCTCGCGCCAGTACTTAGCTTTATGTGAAACCTACCACACATTTTGCGCTCAAATCCCGATGAACGCGACTCTATAAAAGCGTACCGTACGTGGAACAAAAAACGCAGGGGAAGGACGGGATTCTCACCCTCTATGATGTTCTTTCCCAAGAAACTTAACCCTGCGCTTCCACTGGTAACGCCTCTCGAGGCTACAAGTCAACAGCTCGGAAAGAGCAGTTGATTTCCACTTTGAGCTGATCCCGGTTCACTCGCCGTTACTAAGGGAATCATAGTTATTTTCTTCTCCTCCGCTTAATAATATGCTTAAGTTCAGCGGGTAACCTCGCCTGATTTCAGGTCTGATAAATAAATCGGACAAACGCCCGAGACAAAACAACAACGACGAAACCTCGCAGAGCAACAATGGAACCGAAATTCCATTGCGGTATTGAAGTCGATCGACAGCATCAATGAAACTTTGTCTTCAATGAAGAAGCCACCGTATCTCAATGATGTCATCGATACAACTCAACAATACACTTGAGCCTCTAAAAGAAGAGGCACGAGTAGTTTCTCCGCTGTGTTCATTATTCAGGGTGACATTGAGTATTCAACACTCATGACACCCAATCATACTGCTCCTAGGGGGCTTCGGCCAAACTGAAGCAACGACCCTAAAAAAGCAGAAAATTTGTGATTTCAGAGACACTGAAACAGACGTACCAAGGAGAATATCCCCAAGGTGCCATTTGCGTTCAGAAATCTGATGATTCACTGAATTCTGCAATTCACATTGCGTTTCGCAGTTCGCTGCGTCCTTCATCGTTGCGCGAGCCAAGACATCCATTGCTGAAAATTTAAAATAACATTATAGTTTAGGAAGCAATCTGAAAGCACATCGAGAGAGATGCAGAAAGATACAATCTTTCACTCTCTCTCAAATGTTCCTCAGATTTGTTGTTCGAAATAACGGTGTGGGAAAAAAGAATGCACACTGAAGAAACTCCTGGAAATCAGTATCCCAACAGAGACACGAATTTCCAGAAATTGAGCCCCTTCGCTGTGCACCCCCGGATACCTGCACTGGCTTCCAATATTGGAAGCAGCGCAGGATATCCAACATGAAGAAGGCAATAATACCTTTCGATACTATCACGCTTCTTGAATGCAAATCTCTCCAATGGAGAGAGATGCAAACTCATGTTTTGCTTGGGATTCAAAGGTTGATGGTTAATAAAGAATAAGGACGTGTGAATGATCCTTCCGCAGGTTCACCTACGGAAACCTTGTTACGACTTCTCCTTCCTCTAAGTGTTAAGATTCACAAAACTTCCCATTTCGGGCACGAACGCGCCACAAAACGGTCCGAATAATTCACCGGAACACTCAATCGGTAGGAGCGACGGGCGGTGTGTACAAAGGGCAGGGACGTAATCGGCGCAAGCTGCTGACTTGCGCCTACTAGGCATTCCTCGTTGAAGATTAATAATTGCAATAATCTATCCCCATCACGATGCATACTCACAAGATTACCTAGACCTATCGGCCAAGGTCATAAACTCGTTGGATGCATCAGTGT
>NW_017383329.1:0-1047 GCF_000006565.2 Toxoplasma gondii ME49
AAACATCTTTGGCAAATGCTTTCGCAGTAGTTCGTCTTTAACAAATCTAAGAATTTCACCTCTGACAGTTAAATACGAATGCCCCCAACCGTCCCTATTAATCATTACTTCAGTCCTAGAAACCAACAAAATAGGGCCGAAATCCTATCTTATTATTCCATGCTGCAGTATTCAAGGCGACAAGCCTGCTTGAAACACTCTAATTTTCTCAAAGTAAAAGTCCTGGAAAAAACTCCTCACAATGAAGTGTGGAGAAATCCAGAAGGATGCTAGAATTCACCAAGTGCACACCCCTGAGGGCGGACTGGCTGCTTCCAGCAGAAATCCAACTACGAGCTTTTTAACTGCAACAACTTTAATATACGCTATTGGAGCTGGAATTACCGCGGCTGCTGGCACCAGACTTGCCCTCCAATTGTTACTCTGAAAGGGGTTTGGATTCCTATCATTCCAATCACTAGAAATGAAATTTCCAGTGTTGTTATTTCTTGTCACTACCTCCCTGAATCAGGATTGGGTAATTTGCGCGCCTGCTGCCTTCCTTAGATGTGGTAGCCGTTTCTCAGGCTCCCTCTCCGGAATCGAACCCTAATTCCCCGTTACCCGTCACTGCCACGGTAGTCCAATACAGTACCGTCGAAAGCTGATAGGTCAGAAACTTGAATGATCCGTCGCAGACCGAAGTCAACGCGATCCGTTCGGTTACTATGAATCACCTGAGGACCACCGGAAGGTGGGTTGGTTCTGTATCTAATAAACACTGCCCTTCCAGGGGAAGAGGCATGTGCGCATGTATTAGCCATAGAATTACCACGGTTATCCATGTAGTAAAGACCATCAAATAAACTATAACTGTTTTAATGAGCCATTCGCAGTTTAGCCGTATAAAAGCTTATACTTAGACATGCATGGCTTAATCTTTAAGACAAGCATATGACTACTGGCAGGATCAACCAGGGTAATATGTTCCTGAGACAGACCACCTCGAAACACCAAGAAACACTCAATCAACCGTCTATTTTCCGGCCTCTTTCGTGTTTATGGCAT
>NW_017383330.1:0-1252 GCF_000006565.2 Toxoplasma gondii ME49
AATCATGGTCGTTGATGCTACAAATCAACAAAGCTGGTCCACCTTGGACACATTCGGGGTATCAACCCATCCACCTCTTATTACAGTATGCACTTAACAGCATTTCAATCTGTTTATTTATAAACAAATTGAAAAGCTCTTCGTGATACTTCGAAGTGGACGAATCCCGAACCTTGTGCGCTCTTTAAAAAAACAACAAAAATTTGTTGCGTTTTCAAACAGTCGCACACTTAAACAACTTCCAAATCTCTCAAAACCCCCGAAGGAGAACAAGAGATCTTCTTCAACTTTTTTGAAGGTCATAACCATACAACACCTTGATTTACCGACGGAGACAATGCCCGTTCCTTGACCCCGCTGCCATAACCAATCAAAGGTTTAGCACGTTTACGGGGTCTCCCCAATTGGCTTGCCGAAAAACAACAAGCCAGCGATGGGAAAACAAGCGGTGAGATTTGATTTTGTTTTTCTCGCGTAGAGGTAAAACAAATTCATAACCTCACGTAGTCAAATGTCTGTTATATCGTGCACTGATCAGTCATCTGGCGCACGATATTACTTCTGTGCAGCCAACCCGGCGCAACACCACTTGTTCGTGACGCGCACCACAACCACACGACAATCCTATAGCACCGCTGAGCAACCGTCTGTTTTTTTCGATGATGCATGTGTTCCCATACGGCACAACGAGCGCCACGCGTACGAGCGCCCGTCCCCATCCACCACCCCAAACAGTAGAGACAAGCTCAGGTGCACAATACAGAGCTAGTTCTTCTCCAGTGCCCTTATCATATATTCCATCGTGCGGTGAAAAACACTAATTTTCTCATGGTCTCGTAAACACTCCAATGAAAAGACAGAAAGCCAACAGTTTCACAAATACAAACACACCATATTCCACTTTGAACTAGCATTCCACTGGCTTTCTGGTAACCAGTCTAGGGAAACACATCAAGTCACGAGCACAAAAAAAAATACACATTTCACTGACTAATGAAGGACTAACATCACTTGCTTTCTTGTAAAGAGTCTGGTGAAACGCATCAAAGTCACTAGCAGCACAAATACACGCATTCTCCACGTTGTCTGTAGACTCTCGAAATGGCAGCAGACATTTTGTTTGTGTAAAAGGGACGCTGGTACGATAAGGAATAACAACAACAAGCTATATTTTCCTTTCATAGTTTCAGAAGAGCCATATACAATGAACAGATCTTTCATGATCAAGAACGGGGGAGTGTAAGTACATAGG
>NW_017383331.1:0-1070 GCF_000006565.2 Toxoplasma gondii ME49
GCCTTTGATTGGTTATGGCAGCGGGGTCAAGGAACGGGCATTGTCTCCGTCGGTAAATCAAGGTGTTGTATGGTTATGACCTTCAAAAAAGTTGAAGAAGATCTCTTGTTCTCCTTCGGGGGTTTTGAGAGATTTGGAAGTTGTTTAAGTGTGCGACTGTTTGAAAACGCAACAAATTTTTGTTGTTTTTTTAAAGAGCGCACAAGGTTCGGGATTCGTCCACTTCGAAGTATCACGAAGAGCTTTTCAATTTGTTTATAAATAAACAGGTTGAAATGCTGTTAAGTGCATACTGTAATAAGAGGTGGATGGGTTGATACCCCGAATGTGTCCAAGGTGGACAAGCTTTGTTGATTTGTAGCATCAACGACCATGATTCCTGATGAATCGATTCAGGATGAAGGCGTTGTTGTTTCAAATAGCTCAAGAGTATCATCAGAAACTGGTGTTGCTGTTAAGGCTCACCAGGCGACCAAAAAACGTCGCGTTTTGATGTAGAACCTTGAGTGAGGCAGGCTTACACTTCTGTTTATGCCATAAAACACGAAAGAGGCCGGAAAATAGACGGTTGATTGAGTGTTTTTTTGGTGTTTTCGAGGTGGTCTGTCTCAGGAACATATTAACCTGGTTGATCCTGCCAGTAGTCATATGCTTGTCTTAAAGATTAAGCCATGCATGTCTAAGTATAAGCTTTTATACGGCTAAACTGCGAATGGCTCATTAAAACAGTTATAGTTTATTTGATGGTCTTTACTACATGGATAACCGTGGTAATTCTATGGCTAATACATGCGCACATGCCTCTTCCCCTGGAAGGGCAGTGTTTATTAGATACAGAACCAACCCACCTTCCGGTGGTCCTCAGGTGATTCATAGTAACCGAACGGATCGCGTTGACTTCGGTCTGCGACGGATCATTCAAGTTTCTGACCTATCAGCTTTCGACGGTACTGTATTGGACTACCGTGGCAGTGACGGGTAACGGGGGAATTAGGGTTCGATTCCGGAGAAGGAGCCTGAGAAACGGCTACCACATCTAAGGAAGGCAGCAGGCGCGCAAATTACCCAAT
>NW_017383333.1:2500-3834 GCF_000006565.2 Toxoplasma gondii ME49
AGAGCGATTATCCTCGCTGTCGGTCATACTGCGTCGAATACACCGGATCCCTTCAGACCTCCGAAGTTAAGCGGCGCAAGGCCCGGTTAGTACTTGGGTGGGGGACTCCCAGGGAATACCCTCGGGTGCTGACAGCTTTTTTCTTCCATCTGCCTGTGTTTTGTACTGGTGGTTGCAAACCATACTTTTTCTACCGATCTTACCACGAACAGTAATGAAACACTTGCGTCTCACAGTATGTGGCGTATATGCATGAACAGTTCGCCCTATATGCGAGGAAACCTGTCAGCATGAATGAACGGAAGACGCCTATGTACTTACACTCCCCCGTCTTGATCATGAAAGATCTGTTCATTGTATATGGCTCTTCTGAAACTATGAAAGGAAAATATAGCTTGTTGTTGTTATTCCTTATCGTACCAGCGTCCCTTTTACACAAACAAAATGTCTGCTGCCATTTCGAGAGTCTACAGACAACGTGGAGAATGCGTGTATTTGTGCTGCTAGTGACTTTGATGCGTTTCACCAGACTCTTTACAAGAAAGCAAGTGATGTTAGTCCTTCATTAGTCAGTGAAATGTGTATTTTTTTTTGTGCTCGTGACTTGATGTGTTTCCCTAGACTGGTTACCAGAAAGCCAGTGGAATGCTAGTTCAAAGTGGAATATGGTGTGTTTGTATTTGTGAAACTGTTGGCTTTCTGCTTTTCATTGGAGTGTTTACGAGACCATGAGAAAATTAGTGTTTTTCACCGCACGATGGAATATATGATAAGGGCACTGGAGAAGAACTAGCTCTGTATTGTGCACCTGAGCTTGTCTCTACTGTTTGGGGTGGTGGATGGGGACGGGCGCTCGTACGCGTGGCGCTCGTTGTGCCGTATGGGAACACATGCATCATCGAAAAAAACAGACGGTTGCTCAGCGGTGCTATAGGATTGTCGTGTGGTTGTGGTGCGCGTCACGAACAAGTGGTGTTGCGCCGGGTTGGCTGCACAGAAGTAATATCGTGCGCCAGATGACTGATCAGTGCACGATATAACAGACATTTGACTACGTGAGGTTATGAATTTGTTTTACCTCTACGCGAGAAAAACAAAATCAAATCTCACCGCTTGTTTTCCCATCGCTGGCTTGTTGTTTTTCGGCAAGCCAATTGGGGAGACCCCGTAAACGTGCTAAACCTTTGATTGGTTATGGCAGCGGGGTCAAGGAACGGGCATTGTCTCCGTCGGTAAATCAAGGTGTTGTATGGTAGAGGCCTTCAAAAAAGTTGAAGAAGATCTCTTGTTCTCCGTTCGGGGTTTTGAGTAGATTTGGAAGTTTGTTTAAGTGT
>NW_017383334.1:0-1583 GCF_000006565.2 Toxoplasma gondii ME49
GCGAGGTTGTGTAGGATTGCCAGGTGGTCAGTGACCCACAAGAGACAGCAACAAATGCGTAGGTGTGGTCGGCTTCCCGAGAAACATCCTAGAAGTCGGCATGCACGTGACTCAGTCTGGTTTAGACGAGGATATCCTGACAGGCAGTCCGGCAAGTAATACCATATGGTTTCGCGTCTTCGTCACAGCTCGCGAGCTTCCGCTCTGACGATGAGAACGTGTTTGTAGAGAAAACGATATGCCCAGGGCCTTCTGGGCGTGGGGCAAAGAAGAGCGGCTGTCACAGCAATGCCCAGCGAAGCAGCGTTGCCCAATTTCAAGTGATACAATCAACCGCCACCTCTTGCGGCTACGGCCGGGTATTCCAAGTGCACAAGATAGGACCCGCCAAAGTATGCTTGACTATCACAACAGCTCATACACTGTTTGGTTTTGCTGATATGATCCTCGCTGAAGCGTCCCGGCAGGTTCGATCACGTCGACCTGCGAGGTTGTGTAGGATTGCCAGGTGGTCAGTGACCCACAAGAGACAGCAACAAATGGGTAGTGTGGTCGGCTTCCCGAGAAACATCCTAGAAGTCGGCATGCACGTGACTCAGTCTGGTTTAGACGAGGATATCCTGACAGGCAGTCCGGCAAGTAATACCATATGGTTTCGCGTCTTCGTCACAGCTCGCGAGCTTCCGCTCTGACGATGAGAACGTGTTTGTAGAGAAAACGATATGCCCAGGGCCTTCTGGGCGTGGGGCAAAGAAGAGCGGCTGTCACAGCAATGCCCAGCGAAGCAGCGTTGCCCAATTTCAAGTGATACAATCAACCGCCACCTCTTGCGGCTACGGCCGGGTATTCCAAGTGCACAAGATAGGACCCGCCAAAGTATGCTTGACTATCACAACAGCTCATACACTGTTTGGTTTTGCTGATATGATCCTCGCTGAAGCGTCCCGGCAGGTTCGATCACGTCGACCTGCGAGGTTGTGTAGGATTGCCAGGTGGTCAGTGACCCACAAGAGACAGCAACAAATGCGTAGGTGTGGTCGGCTTCCCGAGAAACATCCTAGAAGTCGGCATGCACGTGACTCAGTCTGGTTTAGACGAGGATATCCTGACAGGCAGTCCGGCAAGTAATACCATATGGTTTCGCGTCTTCGTCACAGCTCGCGAGCTTCCGCTCTGACGATGAGAACGTGTTTGTAGAGAAAACGATATGCCCAGGGCCTTCTGGGCGTGGGGCAAAGAAGAGCGGCTGTCACAGCAATGCCCAGCGAAGCAGCGTTGCCCAATTTCAAGTGATACAATCAACCGCCACCTCTTGCGGCTACGGCCGGGTATTCCAAGTGCACAAGATAGGACCCGCCAAAGTATGCTTGACTATCACAACAGCTCATACACTGTTTGGTTTTGCTGATATGATCCTCGCTGAAGCGTCCCGGCAGGTTCGATCACGTCGACCTGCGAGGTTGTGTAGGATTGCCAGGTGGTCAGTGACCCACAAGAGACAGCAACAAATGCGTAGATGTGGTCGGCTTCCCGAGAAACATCCTAGAAGTCGGCATGCACGTGACTCAGTCTGGTTTAGACGA
>NW_017383335.1:0-1622 GCF_000006565.2 Toxoplasma gondii ME49
GAGTGCACAAGATAGGACCCGCCAAAGTATGCTTCATTATCACAACAGCTCATACACTGTTTGGTTTTGCTGATATGATCCTCGCTGAAGCGTCCCGGCAGGTTCGATCACGTCGACCTGCGAGGTTGTGTAGGATTGCCAGGTGGTCAGTGACCCACAAGAGACAGCAACAAATGCGTAGGTGTGGTCGGCTTCCCGAGAAACATCCTAGAAGTCGGCATGCACGTGACTCAGTCTGGTTTAGACGAGGATATCCTGACAGGCAGTCCGGCAAGTAATACCATATGGTTTCGCGTCTTCGTCACAGCTCGCGAGCTTCCGCTCTGACGATGAGAACGTGTTTGTAGAGAAAACGATATGCCCAGGGCCTTCTGGGCGTGGGGCAAAGAAGAGCGGCTGTCACAGCAATGCCCAGCGAAGCAGCGTTGCCCAATTTCAAGTGATACAATCAACCGCCACCTCTTGCGGCTACGGCCGGGTATTCCAAGTGCACAAGATAGGACCCGCCAAAGTATGCTTGACTATCACAACAGCTCATACACTGTTTGGTTTTGCTGATATGATCCTCGCTGAAGCGTCCCGGCAGGTTCGATCACGTCGACCTGCGAGGTTGTGTAGGATTGCCAGGTGGTCAGTGACCCACAAGAGACAGCAACAAATGCGTAGGTGTGGTCGGCTTCCCGAGAAACATCCTAGAAGTCGGCATGCACGTGACTCAGTCTGGTTTAGACGAGGATATCCTGACAGGCAGTCCGGCAAGTAATACCATATGGTTTCGCGTCTTCGTCACAGCTCGCGAGCTTCCGCTCTGACGATGAGAACGTGTTTGTAGAGAAAACGATATGCCCAGGGCCTTCTGGGCGTGGGGCAAAGAAGAGCGGCTGTCACAGCAATGCCCAGCGAAGCAGCGTTGCCCAATTTCAAGTGATACAATCAACCGCCACCTCTTGCGGCTACGGCCGGGTATTCCAAGTGCACAAGATAGGACCCGCCAAAGTATGCTTGACTATCACAACAGCTCATACACTGTTTGGTTTTGCTGATATGATCCTCGCTGAAGCGTCCCGGCAGGTTCGATCACGTCGACCTGCGAGGTTGTGTAGGATTGCCAGGTGGTCAGTGACCCACAAGAGACAGCAACAAATGCGTAGGTGTGGTCGGCTTCCCGAGAAACATCCTAGAAGTCGGCATGCACGTGACTCAGTCTGGTTTAGACGAGGATATCCTGACAGGCAGTCCGGCAAGTAATACCATATGGTTTCGCGTCTTCGTCACAGCTCGCGAGCTTCCGCTCTGACGATGAGAACGTGTTTGTAGAGAAAACGATATGCCCAGGGCCTTCTGGGCGTGGGGCAAAGAAGAGCGGCTGTCACAGCAATGCCCAGCGAAGCAGCGTTGCCCAATTTCAAGTGATACAATCAACCGCCACCTCTTGCGGCTACGGCCGGGTATTCCAAGTGCACAAGATAGGACCCGCCAAAGTATGCTTGACTATCACAACAGCTCATACACTGTTTGGTTTTGCTGATATGATCCTCGCTGAAGCGTCCCGGCAGGTTCGATCACGTCGACCTGCGAGGTTGTGTAGGATTGCCAGGTGGTCAGTGACCCACAAGAGACAC
>NW_017383338.1:0-1008 GCF_000006565.2 Toxoplasma gondii ME49
CCAGTGTTGTTATTTCTTGTCACTATCTCCCTGAATCAGGATTGGGTAATTTGCGCGCCTGCTGCCTTCCTTAGATGTGGTAGCCGTTTCTCAGGCTCCCTCTCCGGAATCGAACCCTAATTCCCCGTTACCCGTCACTGCCACGGTAGTCCAATACAGTACCGTCGAAAGCTGATAGGTCAGAAACTTGAATGATCCGTCGCAGACCGAAGTCAACGCGATCCGTTCGGTTACTATGAATCACCTGAGGACCACCGGAAGGTGGGTTGGTTCTGTATCTAATAAACACTGCCCTTCCAGGGGAAGAGGCATGTGCGCATGTATTAGCCATAGAATTACCACGGTTATCCATGTAGTAAAGACCATCAAATAAACTATAACTGTTTTAATGAGCCATTCGCAGTTTAGCCGTATAAAAGCTTATACTTAGACATGCATGGCTTAATCTTTAAGACAAGCATATGACTACTGGCAGGATCAACCAGGTTAATATGTTCCTGAGACAGACCACCTCGAAAACACCAAAAAAACACTCAATCAACCGTCTATTTTCCGGCCTCTTTCGTGTTTTATGGCATAAACAGAAGTGTAAGCCTGCCTCACTCAAGGTTCTACATCAAAACGCGACGTTTTTTGGTCGCCTGGTGAGCCTTAACAGCAACACCAGTTTCTGATGATACTCTTGAGCTATTTGAAACAACAACGCCTTCATCCTGAATCGATTCATCAGGAATCATGGTCGTTGATGCTACAAATCAACAAAGCTTGTCCACCTTGGACACATTCGGGGTATCAACCCATCCACCTCTTATTACAGTATGCACTTAACAGCATTTCAATCTGTTTATTTATAAACAGAATTGAAAAGCTCTTCGTGATACTTCGAAGTGGACGAATCCCGAACCTTGTGCGCTCTTTAAAAAAACAACAAAAATTTGTTGCGTTTTCAAACAGTCGCACACTTAAACAACTTCCAAATCTCTCAAAACCCCCGAAGGAGAACAAGAG
>NW_017383340.1:0-1038 GCF_000006565.2 Toxoplasma gondii ME49
ACCTTCAAAAAGTTGAAGAAGTCTCTTGTTCTCTTTCGGGGGTTTTGAGAGATTTGGAAGTTGTTTAAGTGTGCGACTGTTTGAAAACGCAACAAATTTTTGTTGTTTT
The DNA here is from genome assembly GCF_000006565.2 of Toxoplasma gondii ME49. NCBI lineage: Eukaryota > Apicomplexa > Conoidasida > Eucoccidiorida > Sarcocystidae > Toxoplasma > Toxoplasma gondii. The sequence continues at coordinate 110 of NW_017383340.1, forward strand.
TTTAAAGAGCGCACAAGGTTCGGGATTCGTCCACTTCGAAGTATCACGAAGAGCTTTTCAATTTGTTTATAAATAAACAGATTGAAATGCTGTTAAGTGCATACTGTAATAAGAGGTGGATGGGTTGATACCCCGAATGTGTCCAAGGTGGACAAGCTTTGTTGATTTGTAGCATCAACGACCATGATTCCTGATGAATCGATTCAGGATGAAGGCGTTGTTGTTTCAAATAGCTCAAGAGTATCATCAGAAACTGGTGTTGCTGTTAAGGCTCACCAGGCGACCAAAAAACGTCGCGTTTTGATGTAGAACCTTGAGTGAGGCAGGCTTACACTTCTGTTTATGCCATAAAACACGAAAGAGGCCGGAAAATAGACGGTTGATTGAGTGTTTTTTTGGTGTTTTCGAGGTGGTCTGTCTCAGGAACATATTAACCTGGTTGATCCTGCCAGTAGTCATATGCTTGTCTTAAAGATTAAGCCATGCATGTCTAAGTATAAGCTTTTATACGGCTAAACTGCGAATGGCTCATTAAAACAGTTATAGTTTATTTGATGGTCTTTACTACATGGATAACCGTGGTAATTCTATGGCTAATACATGCGCACATGCCTCTTCCCCTGGAAGGGCAGTGTTTATTAGATACAGAACCAACCCACCTTCCGGTGGTCCTCAGGTGATTCATAGTAACCGAACGGATCGCGTTGACTTCGGTCTGCGACGGATCATTCAAGTTTCTGACCTATCAGCTTTCGACGGTACTGTATTGGACTGCCGTGGCAGTGACGGGTAACGGGGAATTAGGGTTCGATTCCGGAGAGGGAGCCTGAGAAACGGCTACCACATCTAAGGAAGGCAGCAGGCGCGCAAATTACCCAATCCTGATTCAGGGAGGTAGTGACAAGAAATAACAACACTGGAAATTTCAT
>NW_017383343.1:0-1297 GCF_000006565.2 Toxoplasma gondii ME49
CGTGCTAAACCTTTGATTGGTTATGGCAGCGGGGTCAAGGAACGGGCATTGTCTCCGTCGGTAAATCAAGGTGTTGTATGGTTATGACCTTCAAAAAAGTTGAAGAAGATCTCTTGTTCTCCTTCGGGGGTTTTGAGAGATTTGGAAGTTGTTTAAGTGTGCGACTGTTTGAAAACGCAACAAATTTTTGTTGTTTTTTTAAAGAGCGCACAAGGTTCGGGATTCGTCCACTTCGAAGTATCACGAAGAGCTTTTCAATTTGTTTATAAATAAACAGATTGAAATGCTGTTAAGTGCATACTGTAATAAGAGGTGGATGGGTTGATACCCCGAATGTGTCCAAGGTGGACAAGCTTTGTTGATTTGTAGCATCAACGACCATGATTCCTGATGAATCGATTCAGGATGAAGGCGTTGTTGTTTCAAATAGCTCAAGAGTATCATCAGAAACTGGTGTTGCTGTTAAGGCTCACCAGGCGACCAAAAAACGTCGCGTTTTGATGTAGAACCTTGAGTGAGGCAGGCTTACACTTCTGTTTATGCCATAAAACACGAAAGAGGCCGGAAAATAGACGGTTGATTGAGTGTTTTTTTGGTGTTTTCGAGGTGGTCTGTCTCAGGAACATATTAACCTGGTTGATCCTGCCAGTAGTCATATGCTTGTCTTAAAGATTAAGCCATGCATGTCTAAGTATAAGCTTTTATACGGCTAAACTGCGAATGGCTCATTAAAACAGTTATAGTTTATTTGATGGTCTTTACACATGGATAACCGTGGTAATTCTATGGCTAATACATGCGCACATGCCTCTTCCCCTGGAAGGGCAGTGTTTATTAGATACAGAACCAACCCACCTTCCGGTGGTCCTCAGGTGATTCATAGTAACCGAACGGATCGCGTTGACTTCGGTCTGCGACGGATCATTCAAGTTTCTGACCTATCAGCTTTCGACGGTACTGTATTGGACTACCGTGGCAGTGACGGGTAACGGGGAATTAGGGTTCGATTCCGGAGAGGGAGCCTGAGAAACGGCTACCACATCTAAGGAAGGCAGCAGGCGCGCAAATTACCCAATCCTGATTCAGGGAGGTAGTGACAAGAAATAACAACACTGGAAATTTCATTTCTAGTGATTGGAATGATAGGAATCCAAACCCCTTTCAGAGTAACAATTGGAGGGCAAGTCTGGTGCCAGCAGCCGCGGTAATTCCAGCTCCAATAGCGTATATTAAAGTTGTTGCAGTTAAAAAGCTCGTAGTTGGATTTCTGCTGGAAGCAGCCAGTCCGCCCTCAGGG
>NW_017383345.1:0-1238 GCF_000006565.2 Toxoplasma gondii ME49
ATTCGCAGTTTAGCCGTATAAAAGCTTATACTTAGACATGCATGGCTTAATCTTTAAGACAAGCATATGACTACTGGCAGGATCAACCAGGTTAATATGTTCCTGAGACAGACCACCTCGAAAACACCAAAAAAACACTCAATCAACCGTCTATTTTCCGGCCTCTTTCGTGTTTTATGGCATAAACAGAAGTGTAAGCCTGCCTCACTCAAGGTTCTACATCAAAACGCGACGTTTTTTGGTCGCCTGGTGAGCCTTAACAGCAACACCAGTTTCTGATGATACTCTTGAGCTATTTGAAACAACAACGCCTTCATCCTGAATCGATTCATCAGGAATCATGGTCGTTGATGCTACAAATCAACAAAGCTTGTCCACCTTGGACACATTCGGGGTATCAACCCATCCACCTCTTATTACAGTATGCACTTAACAGCATTTCAATCTGTTTATTTATAAACAAATTGAAAAGCTCTTCGTGATACTTCGAAGTGGACGAATCCCGAACCTTGTGCGCTCTTTAAAAAAACAACAAAAATTTGTTGCGTTTTCAAAAAGTCGCACACTTAAACAACTTCCAAATCTCTCAAAACCCCCGAAGGAGAACAAGAGATCTTCTTCAACTTTTTTGAAGGTCATAACCATACAACACCTTGATTTACCGACGGAGACAATGCCCGTTCCTTGACCCCGCTGCCATAACCAATCAAAGGTTTAGCACGTTTACGGGGTCTCCCCAATTGGCTTGCCGAAAAACAACAAGCCAGCGATGGGAAAACAAGCGGTGAGATTTGATTTTGTTTTTCTCGCGTAGAGGTAAAACAAATTCATAACCTCACGTAGTCAAATGTCTGTTATATCGTGCACTGATCAGTCATCTGGCGCACGATATTACTTCTGTGCAGCCAACCCGGCGCAACACCACTTGTTCGTGACGCGCACCACAACCACACGACAATCCTATAGCACCGCTGAGCAACCGTCTGTTTTTTTCGATGATGCATGTGTTCCCATACGGCACAACGAGCGCCACGCGTACGAGCGCCCGTCCCCATCCACCACCCCAAACAGTAGAGACAAGCTCAGGTGCACAATACAGAGCTAGTTCTTCTCCAGTGCCCTTATCATATATTCCATCGTGCGGTGAAAAACACTAATTTTCTCATGGTCTCGTAAACACTCCAATGAAAGCAGAAAGCCAACAGTTTCACAAATACAAACACACCATATTCCACTTT
>NW_017383346.1:0-1377 GCF_000006565.2 Toxoplasma gondii ME49
CATCACAGAAACCGAGTACTTCGAAAGTGGAGCTCGGAAACAGGAACACTCCTCAGCCACAAGGAAAAGGAAAGAACAAAGATATAACGGTCCACAAGGAACCTACCTTCTTTGAACGAAATCAATTCCGAGTAGCTGATGCTGACCTCTCCAAAAAGATGAACCGGAAATACATCAAGAAACCAAAGCCTAAACCTGGTGAGAGAGAGAAGGCAAAGGGATAGATGGCAAACCGGCGGCACTTCTTGGAATCAAAAAGGTCCCAATCGCTTCCTTTTCAGCAATTTCAGGCACTTTTAACTCTCTTTCCAAAGAACTTTTCATCTTTCCCTCACGGTACTTGTTTGCTATCGGTCTCGCGCCAGTACTTAGCTTTATGTGAAACCTACCACACATTTTGCGCTCAAATCCCGATGAACGCGACTCTATAAAAGCGTACCGTACGTGGAACAAAAAACGCAGGGGAAGGACGGGATTCTCACCCTCTATGATGTTCTTTCCCAAGAAACTTAACCCTGCGCTTCCACTGGTAACGCCTCTCGAGGCTACAAGTCAACAGCTCGGAAAGAGCAGTTGATTTCCACTTTGAGCTGATCCCGGTTCACTCGCCGTTACTAAGGGAATCATAGTTATTTTCTTCTCCTCCGCTTAATAATATGCTTAAGTTCAGCGGGTAACCTCGCCTGATTTCAGGTCTGATAAATAAATCGGACAAACGCCCGAGACAAAACAACAACGACGAAACCTCGCAGAGCAACAATGGAACCGAAATTCCATTGCGGTATTGAAGTCGATCGACAGCATCAATGAAACTTTGTCTTCAATGAAGAAGCCACCGTATCTCAATGATGTCATCGATACAACTCAACAATACACTTGAGCCTCTAAAAGAAGAGGCACGAGTAGTTTCTCCGCTGTGTTCATTATTCAGGGTGACATTGAGTATTCAACACTCATGACACCCAATCATACTGCTCCTAGGGGGCTTCAGCCAAACTGAAGCAACGACCCTAAAAAAGCAGAAAATTGTGATTTCAAAGACACTGAAACAGACGTACCAAGGAGAATATCCCCAAGGTGCCATTTGCGTTCAGAAATCTGATGATTCACTGAATTCTGCAATTCACATTGCGTTTCGCAGTTCGCTGCGTCCTTCATCGTTGCGCGAGCCAAGACATCCATTGCTGAAAATTTAAAATAACATTATAGTTTAGGAAGCAATCTGAAAGCACATCGAGAGAGATGCAGAAAGATACAATCTTTCACTCTCTCTCAAATGTTCCTCAGATTTGTTGTTTGAAATAACGGTGTGGGAAAAAAGAATGCACACTGAAGACTTCCAAGAAATCAGTATCCCAACAGAGACACGAATTTCCC
>NW_017383347.1:0-1067 GCF_000006565.2 Toxoplasma gondii ME49
CGCGACGTTTTTTGGTCGCCTGGTGAGCCTTAACAGCAACTTCAGCTTCTGATGATACTCTTGAGCTATTTGAAACAACAACGCCTTCATCCTGAATCGATTCATCAGGAATCATGGTCGTTGATGCTACAAATCAACAAAGCTTGTCCACCTTGGACACATTCGGGGTATCAACCCATCCACCTCTTATTACAGTATGCACTTAACAGCATTTCAATCTGTTTATTTATAAACAAATTGAAAAGCTCTTCGTGATACTTCGAAGTGGACGAATCCCGAACCTTGTGCGCTCTTTAAAAAAACAACAAAAATTTGTTGCGTTTTCAAACAGTCGCACACTTAAACAACTTCCAAATCTCTCAAAACCCCCGAAGGAGAACAAGAGATCTTCTTCAACTTTTTTGAAGGTCATAACCATACAACACCTTGATTTACCGACGGAGACAATGCCCGTTCCTTGACCCCGCTGCCATAACCAATCAAAGGTTTAGCACGTTTACGGGGTCTCCCCAATTGGCTTGCCGAAAAACAACAAGCCAGCGATGGGAAAACAAGCGGTGAGATTTGATTTTGTTTTTCTCGCGTAGAGGTAAAACAAATTCATAACCTCACGTAGTCAAATGTCTGTTATATCGTGCACTGATCAGTCATCTGGCGCACGATATTACTTCTGTGCAGCCAACCCGGCGCAACACCACTTGTTCGTGACGCGCACCACAACCACACGACAATCCTATAGCACCGCTGAGCAACCGTCTGTTTTTTTCGATGATGCATGTGTTCCCATACGGCACAACGAGCGCCACGCGTACGAGCGCCCGTCCCCATCCACCACCCCAAACAGTAGAGACAAGCTCAGGTGCACAATACAGAGCTAGTTCTTCTCCAGTGCCCTTATCATATATTCCATCGTGCGGTGAAAAACACTAATTTTCTCATGGTCTCGTAAACACTCCAATGAAAAGCAGAAAGCCAACAGTTTCACAAATACAAACACACCATATTCCACTTTGAACTAGCATTCCACTGGCTTTCTGGTAACCAGTCTAGGGAAACACATCAAGTCA
>NW_017383348.1:0-1023 GCF_000006565.2 Toxoplasma gondii ME49
AATACCGCAATGGAATTTCGGTTCCATTGTTGCTCTGCGAGGTTTCGTCGTTGTTGTTTTGTCTCGGGCGTTTGTCCGATTTATTTATCAGACCTGAAATCAGGCGAGGTTACCCGCTGAACTTAAGCATATTATTAAGCGGAGGAGAAGAAAATAACTATGATTCCCTTAGTAACGGCGAGTGAACCGGGATCAGCTCAAAGTGGAAATCAACTGCTCTTTCCGAGCTGTTGACTTGTAGCCTCGAGAGGCGTTACCAGTGGAAGCGCAGGGTTAAGTTTCTTGGGAAAGAACATCATAGAGGGTGAGAATCCCGTCCTTCCCCTGCGTTTTTTGTTCCACGTACGGTACGCTTTTATAGAGTCGCGTTCATCGGGATTTGAGCGCAAAATGTGTGGTAGGTTTCACATAAAGCTAAGTACTGGCGCGAGACCGATAGCAAACGAGTACCGTGAGGGAAAGATGAAAAGTTCTTTGGAAAGAGAGTTAAAAGTGCCTGAAATTGCTGAAAAGGAAGCGATTGGGACCTTTTTGATTCCAAGAAGTGCCGCCGGTTTGCCATCTATCCCTTTGCCTTCTCTCTCTCACCAGGTTTAGGCTTTGGTTTCTTGATGTATTTCCGGTTCATCTTTTTGGAGAGGTCAGCATCAGCTACTCGGAATTGATTTCGTTCAAAGAAGGTAGGTTCCTTGTGGACCGATATATCTTTGTTCTTTCCTTTTCCTTGTGGCTGAGGAGTGTTCCTGTTTCCGAGCTCCACTTTCGAGTACTCGGTTTCTGTGATGCTGGCTTAATCGGTTCCAACCGACCCGTCTTGAAACACGGACCAAGGAGTCTAACGATATGTGCGAGTATGCGGGTTTTACTCCTGTATGCGCAATGAAAGTGAGAGTAGGGAGATTTTGGCTTTGCCGTTCTTCGCACCTACGACCGACCACGATCTCTGAGAGAGGTTTGAGTTGGAGCATATCTGTTAGGACCCGAAAGATGGTGAACTATGCCTGAGTAGAATGAAGTCAGGGG
>NW_017383351.1:0-2398 GCF_000006565.2 Toxoplasma gondii ME49
TTCTTCAACTTTTTTGAAGGTCATAACCATACAACACCTTGATTTACCGACGGAGACAATGCCCGTTCCTTGACCCCGCTGCCATAACCAATCAAAGGTTTAGCACGTTTACGGGGTCTCCCCAATTGGCTTGCCGAAAAACAACAAGCCAGCGATGGGAAAACAAGCGGTGAGATTTGATTTTGTTTTTCTCGCGTAGAGGTAAAACAAATTCATAACCTCACGTAGTCAAATGTCTGTTATATCGTGCACTGATCAGTCATCTGGCGCACGATATTACTTCTGTGCAGCCAACCCGGCGCAACACCACTTGTTCGTGACGCGCACCACAACCACACGACAATCCTATAGCACCGCTGAGCAACCGTCTGTTTTTTTCGATGATGCATGTGTTCCCATACGGCACAACGAGCGCCACGCGTACGAGCGCCCGTCCCCATCCACCACCCCAAACAGTAGAGACAAGCTCAGGTGCACAATACAGAGCTAGTTCTTCTCCAGTGCCCTTATCATATATTCCATCGTGCGGTGAAAAACACTAATTTTCTCATGGTCTCGTAAACACTCCAATGAAAAGCAGAAAGCCAACAGTTTCACAAATACAAACACACCATATTCCACTTTGAACTAGCATTCCACTGGCTTTCTGGTAACCAGTCTAGGGAAACACATCAAGTCACGAGCACAAAAAAAAATACACATTTCACTGACTAATGAAGGACTAACATCACTTGCTTTCTTGTAAAGAGTCTGGTGAAACGCATCAAAGTCACTAGCAGCACAAATACACGCATTCTCCACGTTGTCTGTAGACTCTCGAAATGGCAGCAGACATTTTGTTTGTGTAAAAGGGACGCTGGTACGATAAGGAATAACAACAACAAGCTATATTTTCCTTTCATAGTTTCAGAAGAGCCATATACAATGAACAGATCTTTCATGATCAAGACGGGGGAGTGTAAGTACATAGGCGTCTTCCGTTCATTCATGCTGACAGGTTTCCTCGCATATAGGGCGAACTGTTCATGCATATACGCCACATACTGTGAGACGCAAGTGTTTCATTACTGTTCGTGGTAAGATCGGTAGAAAAAGTATGGTTTGCAACCACCAGTACAAAACACAGGCAGATGGAAGAAAAAAGCTGTCAGCACCCGAGGGTATTCCCTGGGAGTCCCCCACCCAAGTACTAACCGGGCCTTGCGCCGCTTAACTTCGGAGGTCTGAAGGGATCCGGTGTATTCGACGCAGTATGACCGACAGCGAGGATAATCGCTCTACAATTTGTGCCCATCTAAAAGTGTGCACTCGTTGGCGTCACATTCCTCACATGTTGCTGGGGACGTGTACGACCCACCATGACTGTTGTAAAACAACATGGCTGCGTCTCCCCGCCCAAGGCGGTAGTAAAAGCTTCTTTTCTGCGAGGCTTTCTTCAGAATACACGTTTTAATATTATACGAGTTTCCCAAACGCGTCGCCGCCCCCGCAAAAGCGAGTTGTGTTCAAGGGGCCTGCACAGCGTGGCGTCACACTCCGCATTTGCTCCCGCGCGTTTTCCGGGTGTCGGCATTTCTACTCCGCATTTGTGTACCGGTGACAAGTTGACGATCTGCGTCGACGACAGTGTCGTCACGCGCAAAGTAGTAGAAAGCGCGGCACGTGCACTCCGCATTTGCTCCCCCACCAGGCCACATCGAACAACGCAGGAAAAATCTTAGTAGATCGTAGGACAAGCCTACTCTCATACTTACAATACCCGGTTGCAACAAAGTCGTCTGCAATGGATGTATCACCTCCAATGTTAGAAATTGAGATTCTCGCCCAAAAGCATGAAGCGGAGGGCTTTGATGAGAAGCAGGGCCAGAGGCCTGTATCATTGCATGAAACAAAGGAGGCGGTGAATAACACTGCATATCCAGCATGGATTCTGACTTAGAGGCGTTCAGTCATAATCCAACGGATGGTAGCGTCGCGGCACTAGCTTTTCAGCTAGCCGCATTTACCAAGTATCCGACCCAACTGTTCCTCTCGTACTAAGTTGGATTACTGTCGCAGTATCAAGTCATCAGTAGGGTAAAACTAACCTGTCTCACGACGGTCTAAACCCAGCTCACGTTCCCTATTGGCGGGTGAACAATCCGACACTTTGAGACTTCTGCGTCTCAATGATAGGAAGAGCCGACATCGAAGGATCAAAAAGCAACGTCGCTATGAACGCTTGGCTGCCACAAGCCAGTTATCCCTGTGGTAACTTTTCTGACACCTCTAGCTGAAAGTTTCTCAGACCTAAAGGATCGATAGGCCATGCTTTCACAGTTTGTATTCGTACTGAAAATCAAAATCAAGCAAGCTTTTCCCCTTTTGGTCAACATGAGATTTCTGTTCTCATTGAGCT
>NW_017383353.1:0-1000 GCF_000006565.2 Toxoplasma gondii ME49
TGCATCCAACGAGTTTATAACCTTGGCCGATAGGTCTAGGTAATCTTGTGAGTATGCATCGTGATGGGGATAGATTATTGCAATTATTAATCTTCAACGAGGAATGCCTAGTAGGCGCAAGTCAGCAGCTTGCGCCGATTACGTCCCTGCCCTTTGTACACACCGCCCGTCGCTCCTACCGATTGAGTGTTCCGGTGAGTTATTCGGACCGTTTTGTGGCGCGTTCGTGCCCGAAATGGGAAGTTTTGTGAACCTTAACACTTAGAGGAAGGAGAAGTCGTAACAAGGTTTCCGTAGGTGAACCTGCGGAAGGATCATTCACACGTCCTTATTCTTTATTAACCATCAACCTTTGAATCCCAAGCAAAACATGAGTTTGCATCTCTCTCCATTGGAGAGATTTGCATTCAAGAAGCGTGATAGTATCGAAAGGTATTATTGCCTTCTTCATGTTGGATATCCTGCGCTGCTTCCAATATTGGAAGCCAGTGCAGGTATCCGGGGGTGCACAGCGAAGGGGCTCAATTTCTGGAAATTCGTGTCTCTGTTGGGATACTGATTTCCAGGAGTTTCTTCAGTGTGCATTCTTTTTTCCCACACCGTTATTTCAAACAACAAATCTGAGGAACATTTGAGAGAGAGTGAAAGATTGTATCTTTCTGCATCTCTCTCGATGTGCTTTCAGATTGCTTCCTAAACTATAATGTTATTTTAAATTTTCAGCAATGGATGTCTTGGCTCGCGCAACGATGAAGGACGCAGCGAACTGCGAAACGCAATGTGAATTGCAGAATTCAGTGAATCATCAGATTTCTGAACGCAAATGGCACCTTGGGGATATTCTCCTTGGTACGTCTGTTTCAGTGTCTTTGAAATCACAATTTTCTGCTTTTTTAGGGTCGTTGCTTCAGTTTGGCTGAAGCCCCCTAGGAGCAGTATGATTGGGTGTCATGAGTGTTGAATACTCAATGTCACCCTGAATAATGAACACAGCGGAGAA
>NW_017383354.1:0-4559 GCF_000006565.2 Toxoplasma gondii ME49
AGAAATAGGGACACGAATGGAGCACGATAGGGCTACAGCTTTTTAAACACAAACAGTAGTGACAACAGAGGTTTTGGAAGGTACGACTCTTCAACTAAACACGAAAGGCATCCATGACTCCCGGTATTGGCGCGTTTGAGACCAGAGAACGGCGACAGTCCAGAGAGTGGTACCCTCGATATAGGCAACGTTTTTCCATTAGTTGTACCGGTCAGTGTCAGCAGGACGGCATAAGGGTCGCATCTGAGAAAGCGTTAACTGTCAATCGCGTCGCTTGTGTCGTCCCCGATCAGCTACTGCCTCGACGTATCATGACCGGCCAACTGAGGGGAGCAACGAAAAAGCGCTTCACCTGGCAAAGCAGAATTCGTCATTCTTCATAAGTGCACCACCACATTAAAAAAACACCGCAATATACCGTACAGGTTACCCAGTTCGTCCCTCGCTACCCCACTCTGAAAACTGGCAAGGCGGCAGCCTCATCCTACCGTCAGAACGAGTTGTCGCTCGCTACTGTCGGGTTCAGACTGATTCATTGTTTGATTCGGTTCATCGAGATGTACACAACTTCTCACTGAAGCGTCAGCATTGTTTACACTGTTGACAACGGAGGACCAACGCTCTGCTCGTTACCGGGAAGCTGGCTCTGTCTGGCAAGCACCTCGTCGCGATTGCGAGGCCAGCAACTCAACAGCCCCAAACGTGCTTGTTTCTACAACTGCCTTTGCTGGCTATGTGGAATTATCCGTCCACGCTTCGCTACTACTCCGATTGCTCAGTGTGCGTGACATTGTGCTATCGTGGCGGCCGGCTCTGATCATGCACGCATTGCCGCCGACACTGCTCGTAGTCGAAAAACGAAACTCGGGGTTAAATTTGGCAACAGGTACACGCCATAGCGAACATGGATGATCAATCATTTCTCACCCATTTACAATTAAGCTTACGTCGACTGTTCCGATAGACGATTGTAAGATCTAAATATATTCAATTATACTGTTTGTTTTCTGCGGCTCTACCATCGTACGATGCATTCAACGAATCATCAAGCCCCCTGGTCTCAGACCAGGACCCTTGTCTCGAGCCCCTCTAAAATGCCTGTTTCTGCCGTAGAGGGAACTCTTCCCTCGAACCTCTTTTCTGTCTCGCGGCAGCAGCTTGCTTCGTCGCCGGGTTCCGGCTATCAATACCGTGATTTACTACGCCCTGCAAAAAGGCTTCCGCTACCCCTCTCTCCGCTAGAGCAAACGGCTATGGTGCTCTCAAGTGGATGGCGTGCTCTGATACGCTGTTGTCAGCCGGTGCTCGCGACCCCTAACGTGAGTGCCTCTGACAAGCAAGAGCTTGCTCCCTCCTTCGTCGGCCGCGTCGACGAAGAGGAACTAAACTTGGAGTCAGAGACCAAAGTAAACTACCGCGTCCATGCTACACTGCAAGGAGACATCTGCTGGACACCGAGTACGGCGAGCGAGGAGTTCGACCCGGAGTCCCACTCTTGCGCTGACGATGCAGTCATTGTTTCGTCATTTGGGAGCCGAGTCGACGCCGCGGAACTGGATCTGGACCGAGACGCTGACATCGTCTATGATTCTGCGTACGAAGCAGACAACGAAGAAGACGCGTGGTCAGAAACAGGGTCGGAAGAAGACGCGGACGAATCTCCTAGAAGTAGCGAGGTCTTGACTCAAGCTGACGAAGATGGCCAGAGTTTCGAAGGAGACCTTGCTACTACGAACTTCGTCGCGTCGACGCAGACAGGCGAAGACTTCTCTGGAGACGAATGGGAAATTCCTGAGGAGATTTCACCAGCAGAGGGGATGACGACGAGGACACCAACACCTCCAGGAGGATCACCGGGAGATTGCTGCGGAGATGGAAATGAGGAAAAAATCTTCGGTCGATTCGCAGCCCTCCACGAGAAGGAGCAACCCGTGTGTCAATCTCTGAGTCAACTGCCCAGAGACATGCAGGCGCCTCCTTTGGAGCAGTCGGTTCAAGCGTCGAAGTTGTCGCAGCGGTCCTCCAGCCGACCTTCAGCCAAGCTACCACCGGAAATGTTGCCCTTCATCGCCCCTCATCCGCAATGGTGCCGTCGCTTCGCCTATGACTTCAAAACGCCAGCGAAGAGTCTGTCCATGGTGCCGCAACCCGAGCTGTCATTCTACGACGCGGTGGTTGTGGAGCGGCACCGGGTTGCTCCTGACGGAAATTGTCAATTCCGTTCCGTCAGCTACGCGTTGCTAGGCACAGAGGATGCCCATGCGGAAATCCGGCAAGAGGTGGCGCACTATCTGAGGGGCAACTTTAGTCGGCTTAGCTGGCTGATAAACCCGGACACACTGGAGGAAGACGAGGGGAGAATGGCTCGACTCGACAAGAAATACAGAGTCAGAATTCCGTACAAAACCTACAAAGGTTATCCCTTGGCAGAAGACGAGCTCAAACTTAATTGGGTTATCAGGCTTGGAGACGCACGATACAGGATCTGGGGTGACGAGTGCACTCTCGCTGTGATGGCGGAGATGTACAACATCCGGATCGTTGTTGAGCAACAAGAAGGCGACGGGCGTCGGGCAACCAAAATGGGTTCGCATGCAGTCCAGGTTATCATACCATACGATGTGGTTCCTGAGGCATGCATCCCGACGATTTTCCTGATCTACGACCTTCAGCGTCAACACTACGACGTGGTCGAAAAGGTCAAACCCAGGTGAAAAACGTCACATGCCCTAGCTCAACAACCTCCTGCGTAATCCAAGCCCGACTGTTCGTCTCTCACGTCCGACAAATAGCCAAGTACCGTCGTCAAGAACTGCCTCCTTCGTCGAATCAAGCCACCGACTGTCTTCCTCGTCCTCTCTTCAAGTTGCGACTTCTTTCCGGAATAACTACAAGCTGGGCGTGAATGTATGTGAGACGCATTTCGATTCCCTGTCTCCACCTTCCGGCTGGAGCCAAGCTGCAGGCCCCTCCGACTCCTACTCCCTCAGACCCAGCTGCCGACCCCGTCTCCCGCGACTCCTTATGCCCTTTGACTTGTCACCTCCATCACGGCTGGAGGCGCCTCTTCGCCGACCTTTCCGGCATCGACTTCTACCACCTTTGTGGCTCCAACAACAGGCGAGCTTGCCTGTGAAAAAACAAAAAAAAGTCAAAAAAAGAAAACGCACTTCGGCTCCGCGGTCTCATCCCGACAGACGCAGCTGGGCCGGAGTCAAAAAAAACAAAAATCAGAAAAACAAAAAGAAAAAAAAAGAAAAAACAACTTTCCCCTTCCTCCCTGCAGACACAGTGCATCTGGATTCCTCTCCTACGCCTCCTCCTCCCTTCGTCCAAGCCTCCGACTCTGTCTCCCTCGCCCTCTTCTCCACTCTTCAATTCTCTCCGCCATCACCACGAGGAAAGCGTCGTCTCGTCTAGATCGCATTCCGGTGTCTCTTTTCCACCCTCCAGGAAAAGCAGCCAAGCCGGAAACATCTTCTCCCTCTCCGACTCTCGTCGCTTCCCAACCACGCACCCCTCCATCCTCACCCTCGCCTTCATCTACAGTCCGGATTTCTCTCCTCCAAGACGGCTGGAGGAGCGGCATCGCGTCTGTAGTCCCCTTCGACTTCTGTCCCTTCTGTGGCTCCAAGCCCAGGCGAGCTTGCCTAGTGAAAAACAAAAAAAAGTACAAAAAAGAAAAACGCACTTCGGCTCCGCGGTCTCATCCCGACAGACGCAGCTGGGCCCGAGTCAAAAAAACAAAAATACAGAAAAACGAAAAGAAAAAAAAGAAAACAACTTTCGCCTTCCTCCCTGCAGACACAGTGCATCTGGATTCCTCTCCTACGCCTCCTCCTCCCTTCGTCCAAGCCTCCGACTCTGTCTCCCTCGCCCTCTTCTCCACTCTTCAATTCTCTCCGCCATCACCACGAGGAAAGCGTCGTCTCGTCTGGATCGCATTCCGGTGTCTCTATTTCCACCCTCCAGGAAATGCAGCCAAGCCGGAAACATCTTCTCCCTCTCCGACTCTCGTCGCTTCCCAACCACGCCACCCCTCATCCTCACCCTCGCCTTCATCTACAGTCCGGATTTCTCTCCTCCAAGACGGCTGGAGGAGCGGCATCGCGTCTGTAGTCCCCTTCGACTTCTGTCCCTTCTGTGGCTCCAAGCACAGGCGAGCTCGCCTGTGAAAAAACAAAAAAAATCAAAAAAAGAAAACGCACTTCGGCTCCGCGGTCTCATCCCGACAGACGCAGCTGGGCCGGAGTCAAAAAAAACAAAATCAGAAAAACGAAATGAAAAAAAATAAAAAACAACTTTCGTCTTCCTCCCTGCAGACACAGTGCATCTGGATTCCTCTCCTACGCCTCCTCCTCCCTTCGTCCAAGCCTCCGACTCTGTCTCCCTCGCCCTCTTCTCCACTCTTCAATTCTCTCCGCCATCACCACGAGGAAAGCGTCGTCTCGTCTAGATGGCATTCCGGTGTCTCTTTTCCACCCTCCAGGAAAANCAGCCAAGCCGGAAACATCTTCTCCCTCTCCGACTCTCGTCGCTTCCCAGCCACGCCACCCCCT
>NW_017383356.1:0-1038 GCF_000006565.2 Toxoplasma gondii ME49
GAAGAAGCCTCCGTATCTCAATGATGTCATCGATACAACTCAACAATACACTTGAGCCTCTAAAAGAAGAGGCACGAGTAGTTTCTCCGCTGTGTTCATTATTCAGGGTGACATTGAGTATTCAACACTCATGACACCCAATCATACTGCTCCTAGGGGGCTTCAGCCAAACTGAAGCAACGACCCTAAAAAAGCAGAAAATTGTGATTTCAAAGACACTGAAACAGACGTACCAAGGAGAATATCCCCAAGGTGCCATTTGCGTTCAGAAATCTGATGATTCACTGAATTCTGCAATTCACATTGCGTTTCGCAGTTCGCTGCGTCCTTCATCGTTGCGCGAGCCAAGACATCCATTGCTGAAAATTTAAAATAACATTATAGTTTAGGAAGCAATCTGAAAGCACATCGAGAGAGATGCAGAAAGATACAATCTTTCACTCTCTCTCAAATGTTCCTCAGATTTGTTGTTTGAAATAACGGTGTGGGAAAAAAGAATGCACACTGAAGAAACTCCTGGAAATCAGTATCCCAACAGAGACACGAATTTCCAGAAATTGAGCCCCTTCGCTGTGCACCCCCGGATACCTGCACTGGCTTCCAATATTGGAAGCAGCGCAGGATATCCAACATGAAGAAGGCAATAATACCTTTCGATACTATCACGCTTCTTGAATGCAAATCTCTCCAATGGAGAGAGATGCAAACTCATGTTTTGCTTGGGATTCAAAGGTTGATGGTTGATAAAGAATAAGGACGTGTGAATGATCCTTCCGCAGGTTCACCTACGGAAACCTTGTTACGACTTCTCCTTCCTCTAAGTGTTAAGGTTCACAAAACTTCCCATTTCGGGCACGAACGCGCCACAAAACGGTCCGAATAATTCACCGGAACACTCAATCGGTAGGAGCGACGGGCGGTGTGTACAAAGGGCAGGGACGTAATCGGCGCAAGCTGCTGACTTGCGCCTACTAGGCATTCCTCGTTGAAGATTAATAATTGCAATAATCTATCCCCATCACGATGCATACTCACAAG
>NW_017383358.1:0-1043 GCF_000006565.2 Toxoplasma gondii ME49
TCCCCAAGGTGCCATTTGCGTTCAGAAATCTGATGATTCACTGAATTCTGCAATTCACATTGCGTTTCGCAGTTCGCTGCGTCCTTCATCGTTGCGCGAGCCATGACATCCATTGCTGAAAATTTAAAATAACATTATAGTTTAGGAAGCAATCTGAAAGCACATCGAGAGAGATGCAGAAAGATACAATCTTTCACTCTCTCTCAAATGTTCCTCAGATTTGTTGTTTGAAATAACGGTGTGGGAAAAAAGAATGCACACTGAAGAAACTCCTGGAAATCAGTATCCCAACAGAGACACGAATTTCCAGAAATTGAGCCCCTTCGCTGTGCACCCCCGGATACCTGCACTGGCTTCCAATATTGGAAGCAGCGCAGGATATCCAACATGAAGAAGGCAATAATACCTTTCGATACTATCACGCTTCTTGAATGCAAATCTCTCCAATGGAGAGAGATGCAAACTCATGTTTTGCTTGGGATTCAAAGGTTGATGGTTAATAAAGAATAAGGACGTGTGAATGATCCTTCCGCAGGTTCACCTACGGAAACCTTGTTACGACTTCTCCTTCCTCTAAGTGTTAAGGTTCACAAAACTTCCCATTTCGGGCACGAACGCGCCACAAAACGGTCCGAATAATTCACCGGAACACTCAATCGGTAGGAGCGACGGGCGGTGTGTACAAAGGGCAGGGACGTAATCGGCGCAAGCTGCTGACTTGCGCCTACTAGGCATTCCTCGTTGAAGATTAATAATTGCAATAATCTATCCCCATCACGATGCATACTCACAAGATTACCTAGACCTATCGGCCAAGGTTATAAACTCGTTGGATGCATCAGTGTAGCGCGCGTGCAGCCCAGAACATCTAAGGGCATCACAGACCTGTTATTGCCTCAAACTTCCTTGCGTTAGACACGCAAAGTCCCTCTAAGAAGTGATACAAGAACACGAAGTTCCTGAGCCTATTTAGCAGGTTAAGGTCTCGTTCGTTAACGGAATTAACCAGACAAATCACTCCACCAACTAAGAACGGGCATGCA
>NW_017383360.1:0-1459 GCF_000006565.2 Toxoplasma gondii ME49
GAAGTCAAGCATGACGTTTTCCTATCTCTAGTCGGCATAGTTTATGGTTAAGACTACGACGGTATCTGATCGTCTTCGAGCCCCTAACTTTCGTTCTTGATTAATGAAAACATCTTTGGCAAATGCTTTCGCAGTAGTTCGTCTTTAACAAATCTAAGAATTTCACCTCTGACAGTTAAATACGAATGCCCCCAACCGTCCCTATTAATCATTACTTCAGTCCTAGAAACCAACAAAATAGGGCCGAAATCCTATCTTATTATTCCATGCTGCAGTATTCAAGGCGACAAGCCTGCTTGAAACACTCTAATTTTCTCAAAGTAAAAGTCCTGGAAAAAACTCCACACAATGAAGTGTGGAGAAATCCAGAAGGATGCTAGAATTCACCAAGTGCACACCCCTGAGGGCGGACTGGCTGCTTCCAGCAGAAATCCAACTACGAGCTTTTTAACTGCAACAACTTTAATATACGCTATTGGAGCTGGAATTACCGCGGCTGCTGGCACCAGACTTGCCCTCCAATTGTTACTCTGAAAGGGGTTTGGATTCCTATCATTCCAATCACTAGAAATGAAATTTCCAGTGTTGTTATTTCTTGTCACTACCTCCCTGAATCAGGATTGGGTAATTTGCGCGCCTGCTGCCTTCCTTAGATGTGGTAGCCGTTTCTCAGGCTCCCTCTCCGTAATCGAACCCTAATTCCCCGTTACCCGTCACTGCCACGGTAGTCCAATACAGTACCGTCGAAAGCTGATAGGTCAGAAACTTGAATGATCCGTCGCAGACCGAAGTCAACGCGATCCGTTCGGTTACTATGAATCACCTGAGGACCACCGGAAGGTGGGTTGGTTCTGTATCTAATAAACACTGCCCTTCCAGGGGAAGAGGCATGTGCGCATGTATTAGCCATAGAATTACCACGGTTATCCATGTAGTAAAGACCATCAAATAAACTATAACTGTTTTAATGAGCCATTCGCAGTTTAGCCGTATAAAAGCTTATACTTAGACATGCATGGCTTAATCTTTAAGACAAGCATATGACTACTGGCAGGATCAACCAGGTTAATATGTTCCTGAGACAGACCACCTCGAAAACACCAAAAAAACACTCAATCAACCGTCTATTTTCCGGCCTCTTTCGTGTTTTATGGCATAAACAGAAGTGTAAGCCTGCCTCACTCAAGGTTCTACATCAAAACGCGACGTTTTTTGGTCGCCTGGTGAGCCTTAACAGCAACACCAGTTTCTGATGATACTCTTGAGCTATTTGAAACAACAACGCCTTCATCCTGAATCGATTCATCAGGAATCATGGTCGTTGATGCTACAAATCAACAAAGCTTGTCCACCTTGGACACATTCGGGGTATCAACCCATCCACCTCTTATTACAGTATGCACTTAACAGCATTTTCATCTGTTTATTTATAAACAAATTGAAAAGCTCTTCGTGATAC
>NW_017383361.1:0-1949 GCF_000006565.2 Toxoplasma gondii ME49
GAATCCATTCCTTTCCATTCCATTCCGTTCAATTCCATTCCATTGAACTCGGGTTGATTCCATTCCATTCCATGCCATTCCATTTCATTCCGTTCCATTCCATTCCATTACATTCGGATTGATTCTTTTCAATTCCCTTACACTCCATTCCATTCCATTCCATTCGGGTAGTTTCCGTTCCATTCCATTCCATTCCACTCCATTGCATTGCACTCGGGTTGATTGATTCCATTCCATTCCATTCCATTCCATTCCATTCCATTCCGGATGAATCCATTCCATTGCATTCCATTCCACTCCATTCCCCTGCACTCGGGTTGATTCCATTCCTTTCCATTCCATTCCATTCCGTTCCATTCCATTCCATTCCATTCCATTCTGTTCAGGTTAATTCCATTCCATTCCATTCCATTCCATTCCATTCCATTCCATTCCATTCCATTCCATTGCAATCGAGTTGTTTCCATTGCATTCCATTCCATTCCATTCCATTGCATTCCATTGCATTCCATTCCCCTGCACTCAGTTTGATTCCATTCCATTCCATTCCATTCCATTCCATTCCATTCAATTCCGGATGATTCCATTCCATTGCCTTCCATTCCACTCCATTCCCCTGCACTCGGGTTGATTCCATTCCATTCCATTCCATTCCATTCCATTCCATTCCATTCCATTCCATTTCGTTCCATTCCACTCTATTCCGTACCATTCCATTCCATTCCTTTCCATTCCAATCCATGCTATTCCACTCGGGTTGATTCCATTCCTTTCCATTCCATTCGAGTTGAATCCATTCCATTCCATTCCATTCCATTCGATTCCATTCCATTGCACACGGGTTCATTCCATTCCATTCCATTCCATTCCATTCCATTCCATTCCATTTAGTTCCATTCCATTCTATTCCATACCATTCCATTCCATTCCATTCCATTCCACTCCATTCCATGCTATTCCTCTCGGGTTTATTCCATTCCTTTCCATTCCATTCGGATTGAATCCATTCCTTTGAATTCAATTCCATTCCACTCGATTCCATTACATTGCACTCGTGTTGTTTCCATTCCATTCCATTCCATTCCATTTCATTCTATTCCATTCCATTCCATTCCATTCCATTCCATTCCATTCCATTCCATTCCATGCCATTCCACTCGGGGTGATTCCATTCCTTTCCATTCCATTCGAGTTGAAACCATTCCATTCCATTCCATTCCATTCTATTCCATTCCATTCCATTCCATTTCGTTCCATTCCATTCTATTCCATACCATTCCATTCCATTCCATTCCATTCCACTCCATTCCATGCCATTCCACTCGGGTTTATTCCATTCCTTTCCATTCCATTCGGGTTGAATCCATTCCATTCCATTCCATTCCATTCCATTCCATTCCATTCCATTCCATGCCATTCCACTCGGGTTGATTCCATTCCTTTCCATTACATTCGAGTTGAATCCATTCCAATCCATTCCATTCCATTCGATTCCATTCCATTGCACACGGGTTCATTCCATTCCATTCCATTCCATTCCATTCCATTCCATTTCGTTCCATTCCATTATATTCCGTACCATTCCATTCCATTCCATTCCACTCCATTCCATGCCATTCCACTCGGGTATATTCCATTCCTTTTAATTCCATTCGGGTTGAATTCCATTCCATTCCATTCCATTCGATTCCATTACATTGCACTCGGGTTGATTCCATTCCATTCCATTCCATTACATTTCATTCCATTCCATTCCATTCCATTTCATTCAATTCCATTCCATTCCATGCCATTCCACTCGTGTTGATTCCATTCCTTTCCATTCCATTACATTTCATTCCATTCCATTCCATTCCATTTCATTCAATTCCATTCCATTCCATTCCATTCCATTGCAATCGAATTGATTCCATTGCATTCCATTTCATTCCATTCCATTGCATTCCATT
>NW_017383362.1:0-1094 GCF_000006565.2 Toxoplasma gondii ME49
AAGGAACCTACCTTCTTTGAACGAAATCAATTCTGAGTAGCTGATGCTGACCTCTCCAAAAAGATGAACCGGAAATACATCAAGAAACCAAAGCCTAAACCTGGTGAGAGAGAGAAGGCAAAGGGATAGATGGCAAACCGGCGGCACTTCTTGGAATCAAAAAGGTCCCAATCGCTTCCTTTTCAGCAATTTCAGGCACTTTTAACTCTCTTTCCAAAGAACTTTTCATCTTTCCCTCACGGTACTTGTTTGCTATCGGTCTCGCGCCAGTACTTAGCTTTATGTGAAACCTACCACACATTTTGCGCTCAAATCCCGATGAACGCGACTCTATAAAAGCGTACCGTACGTGGAACAAAAAACGCAGGGGAAGGACGGGATTCTCACCCTCTATGATGTTCTTTCCCAAGTAACTTAACCCTGCGCTTCCACTGGTAACGCCTCTCGAGGCTACAAGTCAACAGCTCGGAAAGAGCAGTTGATTTCCACTTTGAGCTGATCCCGGTTCACTCGCCGTTACTAAGGGAATCATAGTTATTTTCTTCTCCTCCGCTTAATAATATGCTTAAGTTCAGCGGGTAACCTCGCCTGATTTCAGGTCTGATAAATAAATCGGACAAACGCCCGAGACAAAACAACAACGACGAAACCTCGCAGAGCAACAATGGAACCGAAATTCCATTGCGGTATTGAAGTCGATCGACAGCATCAATGAAACTTTGTCTTCAATGAAGAAGCCACCGTATCTCAATGATGTCATCGATACAACTCAACAATACACTTGAGCCTCTAAAAGAAGAGGCACGAGTAGTTTCTCCGCTGTGTTCATTATTCAGGGTGACATTGAGTATTCAACACTCATGACACCCAATCATACTGCTCCTAGGGGGCTTCAGCCAAACTGAAGCAACGACCCTAAAAAAGCAGAAAATTGTGATTTCAAAGACACTGAAACAGACGTACCAAGGAGAATATCCCCAAGGTGCCATTTGCGTTCAGAAATCTGATGATTCACTGAATTCTGCAATTCACATTGCGTTTCGCAGTTCGCTGCGTCCTTCATCGTTGCGCGAGCCAAGACATCCATTGCTGAA
>NW_017383363.1:0-1046 GCF_000006565.2 Toxoplasma gondii ME49
GGAACCTACCTTCTTTGAACGAAATCAATTCCGAGTAGCTGATGCTGACCTCTCCAAAAAGATGAACCGGAAATACATCAAGAAACCAAAGCCTAAACCTGGTGAGAGAGA
Organism: Toxoplasma gondii ME49; assembly: GCF_000006565.2. Classification (NCBI taxonomy): domain Eukaryota; phylum Apicomplexa; class Conoidasida; order Eucoccidiorida; family Sarcocystidae; genus Toxoplasma; species Toxoplasma gondii. The sequence continues at coordinate 112 of NW_017383363.1, forward strand.
GAAGGCAAAGGGATAGATGGCAAACCGGCGGCACTTCTTGGAATCAAAAAGGTCCCAATCGCTTCCTTTTCAGCAATTTCGGGCACTTTTAACTCTCTTTCCAAAGAACTTTTCATCTTTCCCTCACGGTACTTGTTTGCTATCGGTCTCGCGCCAGTACTTAGCTTTATGTGAAACCTACCACACATTTTGCGCTCAAATCCCGATGAACGCGACTCTATAAAAGCGTACCGTACGTGGAACAAAAAACGCAGGGGAAGGACGGGATTCTCACCCTCTATGATGTTCTTTCCCAAGAAACTTAACCCTGCGCTTCCACTGGTAACGCCTCTCGAGGCTACAAGTCAACAGCTCGGAAAGAGCAGTTGATTTCCACTTTGAGCTGATCCCGGTTCACTCGCCGTTACTAAGGGAATCATAGTTATTTTCTTCTCCTCCGCTTAATAATATGCTTAAGTTCAGCGGGTAACCTCGCCTGATTTCAGGTCTGATAAATAAATCGGACAAACGCCCGAGACAAAACAACAACGACGAAACCTCGCAGAGCAACAATGGAACCGAAATTCCATTGCGGTATTGAAGTCGATCGACAGCATCAATGAAACTTTGTCTTCAATGAAGAAGCCACCGTATCTCAATGATGTCATCGATACAACTCAACAATACACTTGAGCCTCTAAAAGAAGAGGCACGAGTAGTTTCTCCGCTGTGGTCATTATTCAGGGTGACATTGAGTATTCAACACTCATGACACCCAATCATACTGCTCCTAGGGGGCTTCAGCCAAACTGAAGCAACGACCCTAAAAAGCAGAAAATGTGATTTTCAAGACACTGAAACAGACGTACCAAGGAGAATATCCCAAGTGCCATTTGCGTTCAGAATCTGATGATCACTGAATCTGCAATTCACATGCGTTCGCAGTTCGCTGCGTC
>NW_017383364.1:0-1220 GCF_000006565.2 Toxoplasma gondii ME49
GCGGAGTGTGACGCCACGCTGTGTTGGCCCCTTGAACACAACTCGCTTTTGCGGGGGCGGCGACGCGTTTGGGAAACTCGTATAATATTAAAACGTGTATTCTGAAGAAAGCCTCGCAGAAAAGAAGCTTTTACTACCGCCTTGGGCGGGGAGACGCAGCCATGTTGTTTTACAACAGTCATGGTGGGTCGTACACGTCCCCAGCAACATGTGAGGAATGTGACGCCAACGAGTGCACACTTTTAGATGGGCACAAATTGTAGAGCGATTATCCTCGCTGTCGGTCATACTGCGTCGAATACACCGGATCCCTTCAGACCTCCGAAGTTAAGCGGCGCAAGGCCCGGTTAGTACTTGGGTGGGGGACTCCCAGGGAATACCCTCGGGTGCTGACAGCTTTTTTCTTCCATCTGCCTGTGTTTTGTACTGGTGGTTGCAAACCATACTTTTTCTACCGATCTTACCACGAACAGTAATGAAACACTTGCGTCTCACAGTATGTGGCGTATATGCATGAACAGTTCGCCCTATATGCGAGGAAACCTGTCAGCATGAATGAACGGAAGACGCCTATGTACTTACACTCCCCCGTCTTGATCATGAAAGATCTGTTCATTGTATATGGCTCTTCTGAAACTATGAAAGGAAAATATAGCTTGTTGTTGTTATTCCTTATCGTACCAGCGTCCCTTTTACACTAAACAAAATGTCTGCTGCCATTTCGAGAGTCTACAGACAACGTGGAGAATGCGTGTATTTGTGCTGCTAGTGACTTTGATGCGTTTCACCAGACTCTTTACAAGAAAGCAAGTGATGTTAGTCCTTCATTAGTCAGTGAAATGTGTATTTTTTTTTGTGCTCGTGACTTGATGTGTTTCCCTAGACTGGTTACCAGAAAGCCAGTGGAATGCTAGTTCAAAGTGGAATATGGTGTGTTTGTATTTGTGAAACTGTTGGCTTTCTGCTTTTCATTGGAGTGTTTACGAGACCATGAGAAAATTAGTGTTTTTCACCGCACGATGGAATATATGATAAGGGCACTGGAGAAGAACTAGCTCTGTATTGTGCACCTGAGCTTGTCTCTACTGTTTGGGGTGGTGGATGGGGACGGGCGCTCGTACGCGTGGCGCTCGTTGTGCCGTATGGGAACACATGCATCATCGAAAAAAACAGACGGTTGCTCAGCGGTGCTATAGGATTGTCGTGTGGTTGTGGTGCGC
>NW_017383366.1:0-1410 GCF_000006565.2 Toxoplasma gondii ME49
CTCTTCTGAAACTATGAAAGGAAAATATAGCTTGTTGTTGTTATTCCTTATCGTACCAGCGTCCCTTTTACACAAACAAAATGTCTGCTGCCATTTCGAGAGTCTACAGACAACGTGGAGAATGCGTGTATTTGTGCTGCTAGTGACTTTGATGCGTTTCACCAGACTCTTTACAAGAAAGCAAGTGATGTTAGTCCTTCATTAGTCAGTGAAATGTGTATTTTTTTTTGTGCTCGTGACTTGATGTGTTTCCCTAGACTGGTTACCAGAAAGCCAGTGGAATGCTAGTTCAAAGTGGAATATGGTGTGTTTGTATTTGTGAAACTGTTGGCTTTCTGCTTTTCATTGGAGTGTTTACGAGACCATGAGAAAATTAGTGTTTTTCACCGCACGATGGAATATATGATAAGGGCACTGGAGAAGAACTAGCTCTGTATTGTGCACCTGAGCTTGTCTCTACTGTTTGGGGTGGTGGATGGGGACGGGCGCTCGTACGCGTGGCGCTCGTTGTGCCGTATGGGAACACATGCATCATCGAAAAAAACAGACGGTTGCTCAGCGGTGCTATAGGATTGTCGTGTGGTTGTGGTGCGCGTCACGAACAAGTGGTGTTGCGCCGGGTTGGCTGCACAGAAGTAATATCGTGCGCCAGATGACTGATCAGTGCACGATATAACAGACATTTGACTACGTGAGGTTATGAATTTGTTTTACCTCTACGCGAGAAAAACAAAATCAAATCTCACCGCTTGTTTTCCCATCGCTGGCTTGTTGTTTTTCGGCAAGCCAATTGGGGAGACCCCGTAAACGTGCTAAACCTTTGATTGGTTATGGCAGCGGGGTCAAGGAACGGGCATTGTCTCCGTCGGTAAATCAAGGTGTTGTATGGTTATGACCTTCAAAAAAGTTGAAGAAGATCTCTTGTTCTCCTTCGGGGGTTTTGAGAGATTTGGAAGTTGTTTAAGTGTGCGACTGTTTGAAAACGCAACAAATTTTTGTTGTTTTTTTAAAGAGCGCACAAGGTTCGGGATTCGTCCACTTCGAAGTATCACGAAGAGCTTTTCAATTTGTTTATAAATAAACAGATTGAAATGCTGTTAAGTGCATACTGTAATAAGAGGTGGATGGGTTGATACCCCGAATGTGTCCAAGGTGGACAAGCTTTGTTGATTTGTAGCATCAACGACCATGATTCCTGATGAATCGATTCAGGATGAAGGCGTTGTTGTTTCAAATAGCTCAAGAGTATCATCAGAAACTGGTGTTGCTGTTAAGGCTCACCAGGCGACCAAAAAACGTCGCGTTTTGATGTAGAACCTTGAGTGAGGCAGGCTTACACTTCTGTTTATGCCATAAAACACGAAAGAGGCCGGAAAATAGACGGTTGATTGAGTGTTTTTTTGGTGTTTT
>NW_017383369.1:0-1652 GCF_000006565.2 Toxoplasma gondii ME49
CACATTTTGCGCTCAAATCCCGATGAACGCGACTCTATAAAAGCGTACCGTACGTGGAACAAAAAACGCAGGGGAAGGACGGGATTCTCACCCTCTATGATGTTCTTTCCCAAGAAACTTAACCCTGCGCTTCCACTGGTAACGCCTCTCGAGGCTACAAGTCAACAGCTCGGAAAGAGCAGTTGATTTCCACTTTGAGCTGATCCCGGTTCACTCGCCGTTACTAAGGGAATCATAGTTATTTTCTTCTCCTCCGCTTAATAATATGCTTAAGTTCAGCGGGTAACCTCGCCTGATTTCAGGTCTGATAAATAAATCGGACAAACGCCCGAGACAAAACAACAACGACGAAACCTCGCAGAGCAACAATGGAACCGAAATTCCATTGCGGTATTGAAGTCGATCGACAGCATCAATGAAACTTTGTCTTCAATGAAGAAGCCACCGTATCTCAATGATGTCATCGATACAACTCAACAATACACTTGAGCCTCTAAAAGAAGAGGCACGAGTAGTTTCTCCGCTGTGTTCATTATTCAGGGTGACATTGAGTATTCAACACTCATGACACCCAATCATACTGCTCCTAGGGGGCTTCAGCCAAACTGAAGCAACGACCCTAAAAAAGCAGAAAATTGTGATTTCAAAGACACTGAAACAGACGTACCAAGGAGAATATCCCCAAGGTGCCATTTGCGTTCAGAAATCTGATGATTCACTGAATTCTGCAATTCACATTGCGTTTCGCAGTTCGCTGCGTCCTTCATCGTTGCGCGAGCCAAGACATCCATTGCTGAAAATTTAAAATAACATTATAGTTTAGGAAGCAATCTGAAAGCACATCGAGAGAGATGCAGAAAGATACAATCTTTCACTCTCTCTCAAATGTTCCTCAGATTTGTTGTTTGAAATAGCGGTGTGGGAAAAAAGAATGCACACTGAAGAAACTCCTGGAAATCAGTATCCCAACAGAGACACGAATTTCCAGAAATTGAGCCCCTTCGCTGTGCACCCCCGGATACCTGCACTGGCTTCCAATATTGGAAGCAGCGCAGGATATCCAACATGAAGAAGGCAATAATACCTTTCGATACTATCACGCTTCTTGAATGCAAATCTCTCCAATGGAGAGAGATGCAAACTCATGTTTTGCTTGGGATTCAAAGGTTGATGGTTAATAAAGAATAAGGACGTGTGAATGATCCTTCCGCAGGTTCACCTACGGAAACCTTGTTACGACTTCTCCTTCCTCTAAGTGTTAAGGTTCACAAAACTTCCCATTTCGGGCACGAACGCGCCACAAAACGGTCCGAATAATTCACCGGAACACTCAATCGGTAGGAGCGACGGGCGGTGTGTACAAAGGGCAGGGACGTAATCGGCGCAAGCTGCTGACTTGCGCCTACTAGGCATTCCTCGTTGAAGATTAATAATTGCAATAATCTATCCCCATCACGATGCATACTCACAAGATTACCTAGACCTATCGGCCAAGGTTATAAACTCGTTGGATGCATCAGTGTAGCGCGCGTGCAGCCCAGAACATCTAAGGGCATCACAGACCTGTTATTGCCTCAAACTTCCTTGCGTTAGACACGCAAAGTCCCTCTAAGAAGTGATACAAGAACACGAAGTTCCTGATCCTATTTAGC
>NW_017383370.1:0-1645 GCF_000006565.2 Toxoplasma gondii ME49
ACGAGCTTTTTAACTGCAACAACTTTAATATACGCTATTGGAGCTGGAATTACCGCGGCTGCTGGCACCAGACTTGCCCTCCAATTGTTACTCTGAAAGGGGTTTGGATTCCTATCATTCCAATCACTAGAAATGAAATTTCCAGTGTTGTTATTTCTTGTCACTACCTCCCTGAATCAGGATTGGGTAATTTGCGCGCCTGCTGCCTTCCTTAGATGTGGTAGCCGTTTCTCAGGCTCCCTCTCCGGAATCGAACCCTAATTCCCCGTTACCCGTCACTGCCACGGTAGTCCAATACAGTACCGTCGAAAGCTGATAGGTCAGAAACTTGAATGATCCGTCGCAGACCGAAGTCAACGCGATCCGTTCGGTTACTATGAATCACCTGAGGACCACCGGAAGGGGTGGGTTGGTTCTGTATCTAATAAACACTGCCCTTCCAGGGGAAGAGGCATGTGCGCATGTATTAGCCATAGAATTACCACGGTTATCCATGTAGTAAAGACCATCAAATAAACTATAACTGTTTTAATGAGCCATTCGCAGTTTAGCCGTATAAAAGCTTATACTTAGACATGCATGGCTTAATCTTTAAGACAAGCATATGACTACTGGCAGGATCAACCAGGTTAATATGTTCCTGAGACAGACCACCTCGAAAACACCAAAAAAACACTCAATCAACCGTCTATTTTCCCGGCCCTCTTTCGTGTTTTATGGCATAAACAGAAGTGTAAGCCTGCCTCACTCAAGGTTCTACTCAAAACGCGACGTTTTTTGGTCGCCTGGTGAGCCTTAACAGCAACACCAGTTTCTGATGATACTCTTGAGCTATTTGAAACAACAACGCCTTCATCCTGAATCGATTCATCAGGAATCATGGTCGTTGATGCTACAAATCAACAAAGCTTGTCCACCTTGGACACATTCGGGGTATCAACCCATCCACCTCTTATTACAGTATGCACTTAACAGCATTTCAATCTGTTTATTTATAAACAAATTGAAAAGCTCTTCGTGATACTTCGAAGTGGACGAATCCCGAACCTTGTGCGCTCTTTAAAAAAACAACAAAAATTTGTTGCGTTTTCAAACAGTCGCACACTTAAACAACTTCCAAATCTCTCAAAACCCCCGAAGGAGAACAAGAGATCTTCTTCAACTTTTTTGAAGGTCATAACCATACAACACCTTGATTTACCGACGGAGACAATGCCCGTTCCTTGACCCCGCTGCCATAACCAATCAAAGGTTTAGCACGTTTACGGGGTCTCCCCAATTGGCTTGCCGAAAAACAACAAGCCAGCGATGGGAAAACAAGCGGTGAGATTTTGATTTTGTTTTTCTCGCGTAGAGGTAAAACAAATTCATAACCTCACGTAGTCAAATGTCTGTTATATCGTGCACTGATCAGTCATCTGGCGCACGATATTACTTCTGTGCAGCCAACCCGGCGCAACACCACTTGTTCGTGACGCGCACCACAACCACACGACAATCCTATAGCACCGCTGAGCAACCGTCTGGTTTTTTCGATGATGCATGTGTTCCCATACGGCACAACGAGCGCCACGCGTACGAGCGCCCGTCCCCATCCACCACCCCAAACAGTAGAGACAAGCTCAGGTGACAAATACAGAGCTAG
>NW_017383373.1:0-1533 GCF_000006565.2 Toxoplasma gondii ME49
AGTTTATAATTTCAAAATTAAATTCCCAACAAGTTGAGAAAACGCAAAAATACTTTCTCACATAAGTGTGCGAAAAAAAAGAGGGTAAAATTTCCCCTGTTAGTTGGGGAAAGATATAAGGATCTTAAAATATTATTCCCATTGAGAGTGGGAAGAGGTGAGCCAAACTTTCGGCTGACCTAAAATCTCTAAATCTTTCCGAAGGATTTAGAAAGTTCTAAGTTCTTCTAAAGAACCTTTAAATCTAGTGTTGGAATAACCAACTTTAAAATCAAATTTTAAGAGGTTTTGAATTTAAAAGGTGTAAATCATTAAGAATAAATAAAAAATTGAAATGGTTGGCGAATAGGTAGGTAAAAATGCTATATGAATTATATATATTTAATATAGAGTTTGTTTGAATAAAAAAACAGGTATCATTTTTTCGTAAGAGCTATATGGTGGAGCATATAAGGAAGGCTCAAAATTGAGCTTACCCAATAAGGGGGGTGAATTATATTAACGACCATATGAAGGGTGAAAGGTTAAGAATAATCTTCCTACCCTTCCTCATGAAGAGGAACATTAAACATCAAGTTGAACCCTCGACATAATGTCGAACGTAACGTTAATTGGTAATTCTTGATACCAAATACTTAAAGAGCATAAGGGAAAATTGCCCCCATATACTATGAGGGACTAGGCAAAGCCTAGTATTTTCATGGGTATATTAAAATTTCCAAAAACACATAAATGACACATGATAGCCACACTAAAAACACATCTTTTTCACATAGAATGTGATTATTAGCACATCAAAAACCCACCTTTTTCCCATAGTGTGGGACTTAAAAAGGCTATTTCTAACCTCTTCTTATAGAAAGATGTTGATTGAATGGGTATGTAAAAATTACACAGGGGGTATGTAAAATTTGCATAACAAAGATACTCCCATAAGAGATTATATTTAAATATATCAAAGATATATTATGTGGTATTTGCTTTTAAAATAAATTTTATTTAGTGTATTGACTTGTTGAGTTACACAAATTATAATATTGTTGTAACTCAAAAAAAAGGAGGTGAGAAAAATAACAACTCCTAAAAAAATCGGAAGACCTAAAGAGGAAAACCCTAAGAACCATGACATTAAAGTTAGGCTTGACGAAAAGAAGTACGAAAGCTTGATGAGGTATTGTACCAAAAACAATATGAAGAGGTCAGAGGCTATAAGAAAAGGGGTAGATTTACTTTTAGAAACCGATAAGAAAAAATAAAAAAGGTCGCAACCACAAAAGAGGCTACAACCTTAATCATATCTCGCAAGTATGATTATACCCTTTTGTGGTTGTACCTGTAAAGGAGTTTATTAAACCTATGAATACAAAATTATTCAAAATGTTTATTGAGGAACTAAGAGAGCAAGGGATAAAAGTTGAAAAACTTAATCTATCTCAAGTAAGTGAAAGTATAAAACTTTACAAGGTATTAAACCAGTAGAAGGAGTGTATTAACTTGAATATAGAATTTAATAAAATGCAAAAGTTATTAAGT
>NW_017383374.1:0-1306 GCF_000006565.2 Toxoplasma gondii ME49
GTGTCTAACGCAAGGAAGTTTGAGGCAATAACAGGTCTGTGATGCCCTTAGATGTTCTGGGCTGCACGCGCGCTACACTGATGCATCCAACGAGTTTATAACCTTGGCCGATAGGTCTAGGTAATCTTGTGAGTATGCATCGTGATGGGGATAGATTATTGCAATTATTAATCTTCAACGAGGAATGCCTAGTAGGCGCAAGTCAGCAGCTTGCGCCGATTACGTCCCTGCCCTTTGTACACACCGCCCGTCGCTCCTACCGATTGAGTGTTCCGGTGAATTATTCGGACCGTTTTGTGGCGCGTTCGTGCCCGAAATGGGAAGTTTTGTGAACCTTAACACTTAGAGGAAGGAGAAGTCGTAACAAGGTTTCCGTAGGTGAACCTGCGGAAGGATCATTCACACGTCCTTATTCTTTATTAACCATCAACCTTTGAATCCCAAGCAAAACATGAGTTTGCATCTCTCTCCATTGGAGAGATTTGCATTCAAGAAGCGTGATAGTATCGAAAGGTATTATTGCCTTCTTCATGTTGGATATCCTGCGCTGCTTCCAATATTGGAAGCCAGTGCAGGTATCCGGGGGTCGCACAGCGAAGGGGCTCAATTTCTGGAAATTCGTGTCTCTGTTGGGATACTGATTTCCAGGAGTTTCTTCAGTGTGCATTCTTTTTTCCCACACCGTTATTTCAAACAACAAATCTGAGGAACATTTGAGAGAGAGTGAAAGATTGTATCTTTCTGCATCTCTCTCGATGTGCTTTCAGATTGCTTCCTAAACTATAATGTTATTTTAAATTTTCAGCAATGGATGTCTTGGCTCGCGCAACGATGAAGGACGCAGCGAACTGCGAAACGCAATGTGAATTGCAGAATTCAGTGAATCATCAGATTTCTGAACGCAAATGGCACCTTGGGGATATTCTCCTTGGTACGTCTGTTTCAGTGTCTTTGAAATCACAATTTTCTGCTTTTTTAGGGTCGTTGCTTCAGTTTGGCTGAAGCCCCCTAGGAGCAGTATGATTGGGTGTCATGAGTGTTGAATACTCAATGTCACCCTGAATAATGAACACAGCGGAGAAACTACTCGTGCCTCTTCTTTTAGAGGCTCAAGTGTATTGTTGAGTTGTATCGATGACATCATTGAGATACGGTGGCTTCTTCATTGAAGACAAAGTTTCATTGATGCTGTCGATCGACTTCAATACCGCAATGGAATTTCGGTTCCATTGTTGCTCTGCGAGGTTTCGTCGTTGTTGTTTTGTCTCGGGCGTTTGTCCGATTTATTATCAGACCTGAAATCAGG
>NW_017383378.1:0-1545 GCF_000006565.2 Toxoplasma gondii ME49
AGGCATAAACAGAAGTGTAAGCCTGCCTCACTCAAGGTTCTACATCAAAACGCGACGTTTTTTGGTCGCCTGGTGAGCCTTAACAGCAACACCAGTTTCTGATGATACTCTTGAGCTATTTGAAACAACAACGCCTTCATCCTGAATCGATTCATCAGGAATCATGGTCGTTGATGCTACAAATCAACAAAGCTTGTCCACCTTGGACACATTCGGGGTATCAACCCATCCACCTCTTATTACAGTATGCACTTAACAGCATTTCAATCTGTTTATTTATAAACAAATTGAAAAGCTCTTCGTGATACTTCGAAGTGGACGAATCCCGAACCTTGTGCGCTCTTTAAAAAAACAACAAAAATTTGTTGCGTTTTCAAACAGTCGCACACTTAAACAACTTCCAAATCTCTCAAAACCCCCGAAGGAGAACAAGAGATCTTCTTCAACTTTTTTGAAGGTCATAACCATACAACACCTTGATTTACCGACGGAGACAATGCCCGTTCCTTGACCCCGCTGCCATAACCAATCAAAGGTTTAGCACGTTTACGGGGTCTCCCCAATTGGCTTGCCGAAAAACAACAAGCCAGCGATGGGAAAACAAGCGGTGAGATTTGATTTTGTTTTTCTCGCGTAGAGGTAAAACAAATTCATAACCTCACGTAGTCAAATGTCTGTTATATCGTGCACTGATCAGTCATCTGGCGCACGATATTACTTCTGTGCAGCCAACCCGGCGCAACACCACTTGTTCGTGACGCGCACCACAACCACACGACAATCCTATAGCACCGCTGAGCAACCGTCTGTTTTTTTCGATGATGCATGTGTTCCCATACGGCACAACAAGCGCCACGCGTACGAGCGCCCGTCCCCATCCACCACCCCAAACAGTAGAGACAAGCTCAGGTGCACAATACAGAGCTAGTTCTTCTCCAGTGCCCTTATCATATATTCCATCGTGCGGTGAAAAACACTAATTTTCTCATGGTCTCGTAAACACTCCAATGAAAAGCAGAAAGCCAACAGTTTCACAAATACAAACACACCATATTCCACTTTGAACTAGCATTCCACTGGCTTTCTGGTAACCAGTCTAGGGAAACACATCAAGTCACGAGCACAAAAAAAAATACACATTTCACTGACTAATGAAGGACTAACATCACTTGCTTTCTTGTAAAGAGTCTGGTGAAACGCATCAAAGTCACTAGCAGCACAAATACACGCATTCTCCACGTTGTCTGTAGACTCTCGAAATGGCAGCAGACATTTTGTTTGTGTAAAAGGGACGCTGGTACGATAAGGAATAACAACAACAAGCTATATTTTCCTTTCATAGTTTCAGAAGAGCCATATACAATGAACAGATCTTTCATGATCAAGACGGGGGAGTGTAAGTACATAGGCGTCTTCCGTTCATTCATGCTGACAGGTTTCCTCGCATATAGGGCGAACTGTTCATGCATATACGCCACATACTGTGAGACGCAAGTGTTTCATTACTGTTCGTGGTAAGATCGGTAGAAAAAGTATGGTTTGCAA
>NW_017383379.1:0-1466 GCF_000006565.2 Toxoplasma gondii ME49
GGATTGGGTAATTTGCGCGCCTGCTGCCTTCCTTAGATGTGGTAGCCGTTTCTCAGGCTCCCTCTCCGGAATCGAACCCTAATTCCCCGTTACCCGTCACTGCCACGGTAGTCCAATACAGTACCGTCGAAAGCTGATAGGTCAGAAACTTGAATGATCCGTCGCAGACCGAAGTCAACGCGATCCGTTCGGTTACTATGAATCACCTGAGGACCACCGGAAGGTGGGTTGGTTCTGTATCTAATAAACACTGCCCTTCCAGGGGAAGAGGCATGTGCGCATGTATTAGCCATAGAATTACCACGGTTATCCATGTAGTAAAGACCATCAAATAAACTATAACTGTTTTAATGAGCCATTCGCAGTTTAGCCGTATAAAAGCTTATACTTAGACATGCATGGCTTAATCTTTAAGACAAGCATATGACTACTGGCAGGATCAACCAGGTTAATATGTTCCTGAGACAGACCACCTCGAAAACACCAAAAAAACACTCAATCAACCGTCTATTTTCCGGCCTCTTTCGTGTTTTATGGCATAAACAGAAGTGTAAGCCTGCCTCACTCAAGGTTCTACATCAAAACGCGACGTTTTTTGGTCGCCTGGTGAGCCTTAACAGCAACACCAGTTTCTGATGATACTCTTGAGCTATTTGAAACAACAACGCCTTCATCCTGAATCGATTCATCAGGAATCATGGTCGTTGATGCTACAAATCAACAAAGCTTGTCCACCTTGGACACATTCGGGGTATCAACCCATCCACCTCTTATTACAGTATGCACTTAACAGCATTTCAATCTGTTTAGTTTATAAACAAATTGAAAAGCTCTTCGTGATACTTCGAAGTGGACGAATCCCGAACCTTGTGCGCTCTTTAAAAAAACAACAAAAATTTGTTGCGTTTTCAAACAGTCGCACACTTAAACAACTTCCAAATCTCTCAAAACCCCCGAAGGAGAACAAGAGATCTTCTTCAACTTTTTTGAAGGTCATAACCATACAACACCTTGATTTACCGACGGAGACAATGCCCGTTCCTTGACCCCGCTGCCATAACCAATCAAAGGTTTAGCACGTTTACGGGGTCTCCCCAATTGGCTTGCCGAAAAACAACAAGCCAGCGATGGGAAAACAAGCGGTGAGATTTGATTTTGTTTTTCTCGCGTAGAGGTAAAACAAATTCATAACCTCACGTAGTCAAATGTCTGTTATATCGTGCACTGATCAGTCATCTGGCGCACGATATTACTTCTGTGCAGCCAACCCGGCGCAACACCACTTGTTCGTGACGCGCACCACAACCACACGACAATCCTATAGCACCGCTGAGCAACCGTCTGTTTTTTTCGATGATGCATGTGTTCCCATACGGCACAACGAGCGCCACGCGTACGAGCGCCCGTCCCCATCCACCACCCCAAACAGTAGAGACAAGCTCAGGTGCACAATACAGAGCTAGTTC
>NW_017383381.1:0-1203 GCF_000006565.2 Toxoplasma gondii ME49
TTTGCACGTCAGTATCGCTACGAACCTCCATCAGGGTTTCCCCTGACTTCATTCTACTCAGGCATAGTTCACCATCTTTCGGGTCCTAACAGATATGCTCCAACTCAAACCTCTCTCAGAGATCGTGGTCGGTCGTAGGTGCGAAGAATGGCAAAGCCAAAATCTCCCTACTCTCACTTTCATTGCGCATACAGGAGTAAAACCCGCATACTCGCACATATGTTAGACTCCTTGGTCCGTGTTTCAAGACGGGTCGGTTGGAACCGATTAAGCCAGCATCACAGAAACCGAGTACTCGAAAGTGGAGCTCGGAAACAGGAACACTCCTCAGCCACAAGGAAAAGGAAAGAACAAAGATATAACGGTCCACAAGGAACCTACCTTCTTTGAACGAAATCAATTCCGAGTAGCTGATGCTGACCTCTACCAAAAAGATGAACCGGAAATACATCAAGAAACCAAAGCCTAAACCTGGTGAGAGAGAGAAGGCAAAGGGATAGATGGCAAACCGGCGGCACTTCTTGGAATCAAAAAGGTCCCAATCGCTTCCTTTTCAGCAATTTCAGGCACTTTTAACTCTCTTTCCAAAGAACTTTTCATCTTTCCCTCACGGTACTTGTTTGCTATCGGTCTCGCGCCAGTACTTAGCTTTATGTGAAACCTACCACACATTTTGCGCTCAAATCCCGATGAACGCGACTCTATAAAAGCGTACCGTACGTGGAACAAAAAACGCAGGGGAAGGACGGGATTCTCACCCTCTATGATGTTCTTTCCCAAGAAACTTAACCCTGCGCTTCCACTGGTAACGCCTCTCGAGGCTACAAGTCAACAGCTCGGAAAGAGCAGTTGATTTCCACTTTGAGCTGATCCCGGTTCACTCGCCGTTACTAAGGGAATCATAGTTATTTTCTTCTCCTCCGCTTAATAATATGCTTAAGTTCAGCGGGTAACCTCGCCTGATTTCAGGTCTGATAAATAAATCGGACAAACGCCCGAGACAAAACAACAACGACGAAACCTCGCAGAGCAACAATGGAACCGAAATTCCATTGCGGTATTGAAGTCGATCGACAGCATCAATGAAACTTTGTCTTCAATGAAGAAGCCACCGTATCTCAATGATGTCATCGATACAACTCAACAATACACTTGAGCCTCTAAAAGAAGAGGCACGAGTAGTTTCTCCGCTGTGTTCATTAT
>NW_017383384.1:0-1539 GCF_000006565.2 Toxoplasma gondii ME49
TATTCTCCCTTGGTACGTCTGTTTCAGTGTCTTGAAAATCACAATTTTCTTGCTTTTTTAGGGTTCGTTGCTTCAGTTTGGCTGAAGCCCCCTACGGAGCAGTATGATTGGGTGTCATGAGTGTTGAATACTCAATGTCACCCTGAATAATGAACACAGCGGAGAAACTACTCGTGCCTCTTCTTTTAGAGGCTCAAGTGTATTGTTGAGTTGTATCGATGACATCATTGAGATACGGTGGCTTCTTCATTGAAGACAAAGTTTCATTGATGCTGTCGATCGACTTCAATACCGCAATGGAATTTCGGTTCCATTGTTGCTCTGCGAGGTTTCGTCGTTGTTGTTTTGTCTCGGGCGTTTGTCCGATTTATTTATCAGACCTGAAATCAGGCGAGGTTACCCGCTGAACTTAAGCATATTATTAAGCGGAGGAGAAGAAAATAACTATGATTCCCTTAGTAACGGCGAGTGAACCGGGATCAGCTCAAAGTGGAAATCAACTGCTCTTTCCGAGCTGTTGACTTGTAGCCTCGAGAGGCGTTACCAGTGGAAGCGCAGGGTTAAGTTTCTTGGGAAAGAACATCATAGAGGGTGAGAATCCCGTCCTTCCCCTGCGTTTTTTGTTCCACGTACGGTACGCTTTTATAGAGTCGCGTTCATCGGGATTTGAGCGCAAAATGTGTGGTAGGTTTCACATAAAGCTAAGTACTGGCGCGAGACCGATAGCAAACAAGTACCGTGAGGGAAAGATGAAAAGTTCTTTGGAAAGAGAGTTAAAAGTGCCTGAAATTGCTGAAAAGGAAGCGATTGGGACCTTTTTGATTCCAAGAAGTGCCGCCGGTTTCGCCATCTATCCCTTTGCCTTCTCTCTCTCACCAGGTTTAGGCTTTGGTTTCTTGATGTATTTCCGGTTCATCTTTTTGGAGAGGTCAGCATCAGCTACTCGGAATTGATTTCGTTCAAAGAAGGTAGGTTCCTTGTGGACCGTTATATCTTTGTTCTTTCCTTTTCCTTGTGGCTGAGGAGTGTTCCTGTTTCCGAGCTCCACTTTCGAGTACTCGGTTTCTGTGATGCTGGCTTAATCGGTTCCAACCGACCCGTCTTGAAACACGGACCAAGGAGTCTAACATATGTGCGAGTATGCGGGTTTTACTCCTGTATGCGCAATGAAAGTGAGAGTAGGGAGATTTTGGCTTTGCCATTCTTCGCACCTACGACCGACCACGATCTCTGAGAGAGGTTTGAGTTGGAGCATATCTGTTAGGACCCGAAAGATGGTGAACTATGCCTGAGTAGAATGAAGTCAGGGGAAACCCTGATGGAGGTTCGTAGCGATACTGACGTGCAAATCGTTCGTCAAACTTGGGTATAGGGGCGAAAGACTAATCGAACCATCTAGTAGCTGGTTTCTTCCGAAGTTTCTCTCAGGATAGCTGGAGTTTTGTTAGTTTTATCAGGTAAAGCGAATGATTAGAGGCATCGGGGGCGCGTCGCCCTCGACCTATTCTCAAACTTTAAATGGGTAAGATCCAGTGGTTA
>NW_017383386.1:0-1484 GCF_000006565.2 Toxoplasma gondii ME49
TAGGGCCGAAATCCTATCTTATTATTCCATGCTGCAGTATTCAAGGCGACAAGCCTGCTTGAAACACTCTAATTTTCTCAAAGTAAAAGTCCTGGAAAAAACTCCACACAACGAAGTGTGGAGAAATCCAGAAGGATGCTAGAATTCACCAAGTGCACACCCCTGAGGGCGGACTGGCTGCTTCCAGCAGAAATCCAACTACGAGCTTTTTAACTGCAACAACTTTAATATACGCTATTGGAGCTGGAATTACCGCGGCTGCTGGCACCAGACTTGCCCTCCAATTGTTACTCTGAAAGGGGTTTGGATTCCTATCATTCCAATCACTAGAAATGAAATTTCCAGTGTTGTTATTTCTTGTCACTACCTCCCTGAATCAGGATTGGGTAATTTGCGCGCCTGCTGCCTTCCTTAGATGTGGTAGCCGTTTCTCAGGCTCCCTCTCCGGAATCGAACCCTAATTCCCCGTTACCCGTCACTGCCACGGTAGTCCAATAC
Source organism: Toxoplasma gondii ME49 (assembly GCF_000006565.2). NCBI lineage: Eukaryota > Apicomplexa > Conoidasida > Eucoccidiorida > Sarcocystidae > Toxoplasma > Toxoplasma gondii. Next base: position 499 of record NW_017383386.1, read on the forward strand.
AGTACCGTCGAAAGCTGATAGGTCAGAAACTTGAATGATCCGTCGCAGACCGAAGTCAACGCGATCCGTTCGGTTACTATGAATCACCTGAGGACCACCGGAAGGTGGGTTGGTTCTGTATCTAATAAACACTGCCCTTCCAGGGGAAGAGGCATGTGCGCATGTATTAGCCATAGAATTACCACGGTTATCCAGTGTAGTAAAGACCATCAAATAAACTATAACTGTTTTAATGAGCCATTCGCAGTTTAGCCGTATAAAAGCTTATACTTAGACATGCATGGCTTAATCTTTAAGACAAGCATATGACTACTGGCAGGATCAACCAGGTTAATATGTTCCTGAGACAGACCACCTCGAAAACACCAAAAAAACACTCAATCAACCGTCTATTTTCCGGCCTCTTTCGTGTTTTATGGCATAAACAGAAGTGTAAGCCTGCCTCACTCAAGGTTCTACATCAAAACGCGACGTTTTTTGGTCGCCTGGTGAGCCTTAACAGCAACACCAGTTTCTGATGATACTCTTGAGCTATTTGAAACAACAACGCCTTCATCCTGAATCGATTCATCAGGAATCATGGTCGTTGATGCTACAAATCAACAAAGCTTGTCCACCTTGGACACATTCGGGGTATCAACCCATCCACCTCTTATTACAGTATGCACTTAACAGCATTTCAATCTGTTTATTTATAAACAAATTGAAAAGCTCTTCGTGATACTTCGAAGTGGACGAATCCCGAACCTTGTGCGCTCTTTAAAAAAACAACAAAAATTTGTTGCGTTTTCAAACAGTCGCACACTTAAACAACTTCCAAATCTCTCAAAACCCCCGAAGGAGAACAAGAGATCTTCTTCAACTTTTTTGAAGGTCATAACCATACAACACCTTGATTTACCGACGGAGACAATGCCCGTTCCTTGACCCCGCTGCCATAACCAATCAAGGGTTAGCACGTTTACGGGGTCTCCCCAATTGGCTTG
>NW_017383388.1:0-1736 GCF_000006565.2 Toxoplasma gondii ME49
CCACAAGGAACCTACCTTCTTTGAACGAAATCAATTCCGAGTAGCTGATGCTGACCTCTCCAAAAAGATGAACCGGAAATACATCAAGAAACCAAAGCCTAAACCTGGTGAGAGAGAGAAGGCAAAGGGATAGATGGCAAACCGGCGGCACTTCTTGGAATCAAAAAGGTCCCAATCGCTTCCTTTTCAGCAATTTCAGGCACTTTTAACTCTCTTTCCAAAGAACTTTTCATCTTTCCCTCACGGTACTTGTTTGCTATCGGTCTCGCGCCAGTACTTAGCTTTATGTGAAACCTACCACACATTTTGCGCTCAAATCCCGATGAACGCGACTCTATAAAAGCGTACCGTACGTGGAACAAAAAACGCAGGGGAAGGACGGGATTCTCACCCTCTATGATGTTCTTTCCCAAGAAACTTAACCCTGCGCTTCCACTGGTAACGCCTCTCGAGGCTACAAGTCAACAGCTCGGAAAGAGCAGTTGATTTCCACTTTGAGCTGATCCCGGTTCACTCGCCGTTACTAAGGGAATCATAGTTATTTTCTTCTCCTCCGCTTAATAATATGCTTAAGTTCAGCGGGTAACCTCGCCTGATTTCAGGTCTGATAAATAAATCGGACAAACGCCCGAGACAAAACAACAACGACGAAACCTCGCAGAGCAACAATGGAACCGAAATTCCATTGCGGTATTGAAGTCGATCGACAGCATCAATGAAACTTGTCTTCAATGAAGAAGCCACCGTATCTCAATGATGTCATCGATACAACTCAACAATACACTTGAGCCTCTAAAAGAAGAGGCACGAGTAGTTTCTCCGCTGTGTTCATTATTCAGGGTGACATTGAGTATTCAACACTCATGACACCCAATCATACTGCTCCTAGGGGGCTTCAGCCAAACTGAAGCAACGACCCTAAAAAAGCAGAAAATTGTGATTTCAAAGACACTGAAACAGACGTACCAAGGAGAATATCCCCAAGGTGCCATTTGCGTTCAGAAATCTGATGATTCACTGAATTCTGCAATTCACATTGCGTTTCGCAGTTCGCTGCGTCCTTCATCGTTGCGCGAGCCAAGACATCCATTGCTGAAAATTTAAAATAACATTATAGTTTAGGAAGCAATCTGAAAGCACATCGAGAGAGATGCAGAAAGATACAATCTTTCACTCTCTCTCAAATGTTCCTCAGATTTGTTGTTTGAAATAACGGTGTGGGAAAAAAGAATGCACACTGAAGAAACTCCTGGAAATCAGTATCCCAACAGAGACACGAATTTCCAGAAATTGAGCCCCTTCGCTGTGCACCCCCGGATACCTGCACTGGCTTCCAATATTGGAAGCAGCGCAGGATATCCAACATGAAGAAGGCAATAATACCTTTCGATACTATCACGCTTCTTGAATGCAAATCTCTCCAATGGAGAGAGATGCAAACTCATGTTTTGCTTGGGATTCAAAGGTTGATGGTTAATAAAGAATAAGGACGTGTGAATGATCCTTCCGCAGGTTCACCTACGGAAACCTTGTTACGACTTCTCCTTCCTCTAAGTGTTAAGGTTCACAAAACTTCCCATTTCGGGCACGAACGCGCCACAAAACGGTCCGAATAATTCACCGGAACACTCAATCGGTAGGAGCGACGGGCGGTGTGTACAAAGGGCAGGGACGTAATCGGCGCAAGCTGCTGACTTGCGCCTACTAGGCATTCCCTCGTTGAAGATTAATAATTG
>NW_017383389.1:0-1001 GCF_000006565.2 Toxoplasma gondii ME49
AGTTTGGCTGAAGCCCCCTAGGAGTAGTATGATTGGGTGTCATGAGTGTTGAATACTCATGTCCCCTGAATAATGAACACAGCGGAGAAACTACTCGTGCCTCTTCTTTTAGAGGCTCAAGTGTATTGTTGAGTTGTATCGATGACATCATTGAGATACGGTGGCTTCTTCATTGAAGACAAAGTTTCATTGATGCTGTCGATCGACTTCAATACCGCAATGGAATTTCGGTTCCATTGTTGCTCTGCGAGGTTTCGTCGTTGTTGTTTTGTCTCGGGCGTTTGTCCGATTTATTTATCAGACCTGAAATCAGGCGAGGTTACCCGCTGAACTTAAGCATATTATTAAGCGGAGGAGAAGAAAATAACTATGATTCCCTTAGTAACGGCGAGTGAACCGGGATCAGCTCAAAGTGGAAATCAACTGCTCTTTCCGAGCTGTTGACTTGTAGCCTCGAGAGGCGTTACCAGTGGAAGCGCAGGGTTAAGTTTCTTGGGAAAGAACATCATAGAGGGTGAGAATCCCGTCCTTCCCCTGCGTTTTTTGTTCCACGTACGGTACGCTTTTATAGAGTCGCGTTCATCGGGATTTGAGCGCAAAATGTGTGGTAGGTTTCACATAAAGCTAAGTACTGGCGCGAGACCGATAGCAAACAAGTACCGTGAGGGAAAGATGAAAAGTTCTTTGGAAAGAGAGTTAAAAGTGCCTGAAATTGCTGAAAAGGAAGCGATTGGGACCTTTTTGATTCCAAGAAGTGCCGCCGGTTTGCCATCTATCCCTTTGCCTTCTCTCTCTCACCAGGTTTAGGCTTTGGTTTCTTGATGTATTTCCGGTTCATCTTTTTGGAGAGGTCAGCATCAGCTACTCGGAATTGATTTCGTTCAAAGAAGGTAGGTTCCTTGTGGACCGTTATATCTTTGTTCTTTCCTTTTCCTTGTGGCTGAGGAGTGTTCCTGTTTCCGAGCTCAACTTTCGAGTACTCGGTTTCTGTGATGCTGGCT
>NW_017383391.1:0-1268 GCF_000006565.2 Toxoplasma gondii ME49
ATGGCACCTTGGGGATATTCTCCTTGGTACGTCTGTTTCAGTGTCTTTGAAATCACAATTTTCTGCTTTTTTAGGGTCGTTGCTTCAGTTTGGCTGAAGCCCCCTAGGAGCAGTATGATTGGGTGTCATGAGTGTTGAATACTCAATGTCACCCTGAATAATGAACACAGCGGAGAAACTACTCGTGCCTCTTCTTTTAGAGGCTCAAGTGTATTGTTGAGTTGTATCGATGACATCATTGAGATACGGTGGCTTCTTCATTGAAGACAAAGTTTCATTGATGCTGTCGATCGACTTCAATACCGCAATGGAATTTCGGTTCCATTGTTGCTCTGCGAGGTTTCGTCGTTGTTGTTTTGTCTCGGGCGTTTGTCCGATTTATTTATCAGACCTGAAATCAGGCGAGGTTACCCGCTGAACTTAAGCATATTATTAAGCGGAGGAGAAGAAAATAACTATGATTCCCTTAGTAACGGCGAGTGAACCGGGATCAGCTCAAAGTGGAAATCAACTGCTCTTTCCGAGCTGTTGACTTGTAGCCTCGAGAGGCGTTACCAGTGGAAGCGCAAGGGTTAGTTTCTTGGGAAAGACATCATAGAGGGTGAGAATCCCGTCCTTTCCCCTGCGTTTTTTTGTCCACGTACGGTACGCTTTTATAGAGTCGCGTTCATCGGGATTTGAGCGCAAAATGGTGTGGTAGGTTTCACATTAAGCTAAGTACTGGCGCGAGAACGATAGCAAACAAGTACCGTGAGGGAAAGATGAAAAGTTCTTTGGAAAGAGATTAAAAGTGCCTGAAATTGCTGAAAAGGAAGCGATTGGGACCTTTTTGATTCCAAGAAGTGCCGCCGGTTTGCCATCTATCCCTTTGCCTTCTCTCTCTCACCAGGTTTAGGCTTTGGTTTCTTGATGTATTTCCGGTTCATCTTTTTGGAGAGGTCAGCATCAGCTACTCGGAATTGATTTCGTTCAAAGAAGGTAGGTTCCTTGTGGACCGGTATATCTTTGTTCTTTCCTTTTCCTTGTGGCTGAGGAGTGTTCCTGTTTCCGAGCTCCACTTTCGAGTACTCGGTTTCTGTGATGCTGGCTTAATCGGTTCCAACCGACCCGTCTTGAAACACGGACCAAGGAGTCTAACATATGTGCGAGTATGCGGGTTTTACTCCTGTATGCGCAATGAAAGTGAGAGTAAGGAGATTTTGGCTTTGCCATTCTTCGCACCTACGACCGAACACGATCTCTGAGAGAGGTTGAGTTGGAGCATATCT
>NW_017383392.1:0-1450 GCF_000006565.2 Toxoplasma gondii ME49
GCAATTTCAGGCACTTTTAACTCTCTTTCCAAAGAACTTTTCATCTTTCCCTCACGGTACTTGTTTGCTATCGGTCTCGCGCCAGTACTTAGCTTTATGTGAAACCTACCACACATTTTGCGCTCAAATCCCGATGAACGCGACTCTATAAAAGCGTACCGTACGTGGAACAAAAAACGCAGGGGAAGGACGGGATTCTCACCCTCTATGATGTTCTTTCCCAAGAAACTTAACCCTGCGCTTCCACTGGTAACGCCTCTCGAGGCTACAAGTCAACAGCTCGGAAAGAGCAGTTGATTTCCACTTTGAGCTGATCCCGGTTCACTCGCCGTTACTAAGGGAATCATAGTTATTTTCTTCTCCTCCGCTTAATAATATGCTTAAGTTCAGCGGGTAACCTCGCCTGATTTCAGGTCTGATAAATAAATCGGACAAACGCCCGAGACAAAACAACAACGACGAAACCTCGCAGAGCAACAATGGAACCGAAATTCCATTGCGGTATTGAAGTCGATCGACAGCATCAATGAAACTTTGTCTTCAATGAAGAAGCCACCGTATCTCAATGATGTCATCGATACAACTCAACAATACACTTGAGCCTCTAAAAGAAGAGGCACGAGTAGTTTCTCCGCTGTGTTCATTATTCAGGGTGACATTGAGTATTCAACACTCATGACACCCAATCATACTGCTCCTAGGGGGCTTCAGCCAAACTGAAGCAACGACCCTAAAAAAGCAGAAAATTGTGATTTCAAAGACACTGAAACAGACGTACCAAGGAGAATATCCCCAAGGTGCCATTTGCGTTCAGAAATCTGATGATTCACTGAATTCTGCAATTCACATTGCGTTTCGCAGTTCGCTGCGTCCTTCATCGTTGCGCGAGCCAAGACATCCATTGCTGAAAATTTAAAATAACATTATAGTTTAGGAAGCAATCTGAAAGCACATCGAGAGAGATGCAGAAAGATACAATCTTTCACTCTCTCTCAAATGTTCCTCAGATTTGTTGTTTGAAATAACGGTGTGGGAAAAAAGAATGCACACTGAAGAAACTCCTGGAAATCAGTATCCCAACAGAGACACGAATTTCCAGAAATTGAGCCCCTTCGCTGTGCACCCCCGGATACCTGCACTGGCTTCCAATATTGGAAGCAGCGCAGGATATCCAACATGAAGAAGGCAATAATACCTTTCGATACTATCACGCTTCTTGAATGCAAATCTCTCCAATGGAGAGAGATGCAAACTCATGTTTTGCTTGGGATTCAAAGGTTGATGGTTAATAAAGAATAAGGACGTGTGAATGATCCTTCCGCAGGTTCACCTACGGAAACCTTGTTACGACTTCTCCTTCCTCTAAGTGTTAAGGTTCACAAAACTCCCATTTCGGGCACGAACGCGCCACAAAACGGTCCGAATAATTCACCGGAACACTCAATCGGTA
>NW_017383394.1:0-1522 GCF_000006565.2 Toxoplasma gondii ME49
TTTTTAAAGAGCGCACAAGTTTCGGGATTCGTCCACTTCGAAGTATCACGAAGAGCTTTTCAATTTGTTTATAAATAAACAGATTGAAATGCTGTTAAGTGCATACTGTAATAAGAGGTGGATGGGTTGATACCCCGAATGTGTCCAAGGTGGACAAGCTTTGTTGATTTGTAGCATCAACGACCATGATTCCTGATGAATCGATTCAGGATGAAGGCGTTGTTGTTTCAAATAGCTCAAGAGTATCATCAGAAACTGGTGTTGCTGTTAAGGCTCACCAGGCGACCAAAAAACGTCGCGTTTTGATGTAGAACCTTGAGTGAGGCAGGCTTACACTTCTGTTTATGCCATAAAACACGAAAGAGGCCGGAAAATAGACGGTTGATTGAGTGTTTTTTTGGTGTTTTCGAGGTGGTCTGTCTCAGGAACATATTAACCTGGTTGATCCTGCCAGTAGTCATATGCTTGTCTTAAAGATTAAGCCATGCATGTCTAAGTATAAGCTTTTATACGGCTAAACCGCGAATGGCTCATTAAAACAGTTATAGTTTATTTGATGGTCTTTACTACATGGATAACCGTGGTAATTCTATGGCTAATACATGCGCACATGCCTCTTCCCCTGGAAGGGCAGTGTTTATTAGATACAGAACCAACCCACCTTCCGGTGGTCCTCAGGTGATTCATAGTAACCGAACGGATCGCGTTGACTTCGGTCTGCGACGGATCATTACAAGTTTCTGACCTATCAGCTTTCGACGGTACTGTATTGGACTACCGTGGCAGTGACGGGTAACGGGGAATTAGGGTTCGATTCCGGAGAGGGAGCCTGAGAAACGGCTACCACATCTAAGGAAGGCAGCAGGCGCGCAAATTACCCAATCCTGATTCAGGGAGGTAGTGACAAGAAATAACAACACTGGAAATTTCATTTCTAGTGATTGGAATGATAGGAATCCAAACCCCTTTCAGAGTAACAATTGGAGGGCAAGTCTGGTGCCAGCAGCCGCGGTAATTCCAGCTCCAATAGCGTATATTAAAGTTGTTGCAGTTAAAAAGCTCGTAGTTGGATTTCTGCTGGAAGCAGCCAGTCCGCCCTCAGGGGTGTGCACTTGGTGAATTCTAGCATCCTTCTGGATTTCTCCACACTTCATTGTGTGGAGTTTTTTCCAGGACTTTTACTTTGAGAAAATTAGAGTGTTTCAAGCAGGCTTGTCGCCTTGAATACTGCAGCATGGAATAATAAGATAGGATTTCGGCCCTATTTTGTTGGTTTCTAGGACTGAAGTAATGATTAATAGGGACGGTTGGGGGCATTCGTATTTAACTGTCAGAGGTGAAATTCTTAGATTTGTTAAAGACGAACTACTGCGAAAGCATTTGCCAAAGATGTTTTCATTAATCAAGAACGAAAGTTAGGGGCTCGAAGACGATCAGATACCGTCGTAGTCTTAACCATAAACTATGCCGACTAGAGATAGGAAAACGTCATGCTTGACTTCTCCTGCACCTTATGAGAAAT
>NW_017383395.1:0-1040 GCF_000006565.2 Toxoplasma gondii ME49
CCGTTAACGAACGAGACTTAACCTGCTAAATAGGAGTCAGGAACTTCGTGTTCTTGTATCACTTCTTAGAGGGACTTTGCGTGTCTAACGCAAGGAAGTTTGAGGCATAACAGGTCTGTGATGCCCTTAGATGTTCTGGGCTGCACGCGCGCTACACTGATGCATCCAACGAGTTTATAACCTTGGCCGATAGGTCTAGGTAATCTTGTGAGTATGCATCGTGATGGGGATAGATTATTGCAATTATTAATCTTCAACGAGGAATGCCTAGTAGGCGCAAGTCAGCAGCTTGCGCCGATTACGTCCCTGCCCTTTGTACACACCGCCCGTCGCTCCTACCGATTGAGTGTTCCGGTGAATTATTCGGACCGTTTTGTGGCGCGTTCGTGCCCGAAATGGGAAGTTTTGTGAACCTTAACACTTAGAGGAAGGAGAAGTCGTAACAAGGTTTCCGTAGGTGAACCTGCGGAAGGATCATTCACACGTCCTTATTCTTTATTAACCATCAACCTTTGAATCCCAAGCAAAACATGAGTTTGCATCTCTCTCCATTGGAGAGATTTGCATTCAAGAAGCGTGATAGTATCGAAAGGTATTATTGCCTTCTTCATGTTGGATATCCTGCGCTGCTTCCAATATTGGAAGCCAGTGCAGGTATCCGGGGGTGCACAGCGAAGGGGCTCAATTTCTGGAAATTCGTGTCTCTGTTGGGATACTGATTTCCAGGAGTTTCTTCAGTGTGCATTCTTTTTTCCCACACCGTTATTTCAAACAACAAATCTGAGGAACATTTGAGAGAGAGTGAAAGATTGTATCTTTCTGCATCTCTCTCGATGTGCTTTCAGATTGCTTCCTAAACTATAATGTTATTTTAAATTTTCAGCAATGGATGTCTTGGCTCGCGCAACGATGAAGGACGCAGCGAACTGCGAAACGCAATGTGAATTGCAGAATTCAGTGAATCATCAGATTTCTGAACGCAAATGGCACCTTGGGGATATTCTCCTTGGTACGTCTGTTTCAGTGTCTTTGAAATCACA
>NW_017383396.1:0-1408 GCF_000006565.2 Toxoplasma gondii ME49
TCTGCGGAAGGATCATTCACACGTCCTTATTCTTTATTAACCATCAACCTTTGAATCCCAAGCAAAACATGAGTTTGCATCTCTCTCCATTGGAGAGATTTGCATTCAAGAAGCGTGATAGTATCGAAAGGTATTATTGCCTTCTTCATGTTGGATATCCTGCGCTGCTTCCAATATTGGAAGCCAGTGCAGGTATCCGGGGGTGCACAGCGAAGGGGCTCAATTTCTGGAAATTCGTGTCTCTGTTGGGATACTGATTTCCAGGAGTTTCTTCAGTGTGCATTCTTTTTTCCCACACCGTTATTTCAAACAACAAATCTGAGGAACATTTGAGAGAGAGTGAAAGATTGTATCTTTCTGCATCTCTCTCGATGTGCTTTCAGATTGCTTCCTAAACTATAATGTTATTTTAAATTTTCAGCAATGGATGTCTTGGCTCGCGCAACGATGAAGGACGCAGCGAACTGCGAAACGCAATGTGAATTGCAGAATTCAGTGAATCATCAGATTTCTGAACGCAAATGGCACCTTGGGGATATTCTCCTTGGTACGTCTGTTTCAGTGTCTTTGAAATCACAATTTTCTGCTGTTTTAGGGTCGTTGCTTCAGTTTGGCTGAAGCCCCCTAGGAGCAGTATGATTGGGTGTCGTGAGTGTTGAATACTCAATGTCACCCTGAATAATGAGCACAGCGGAGAAACTACTCGTGCCTCTTCTTTTAGAGGCTCAAGTGTATTGTTGAGTTGTATCGATGACATCATTGAGATACGGTGGCTTCTTCATTGAAGACAAAGTTTCATTGATGCTGTCGATCGACTTCAATACCGCAATGGAATTTCGGTTCCATTGTTGCTCTGCGAGGTTTCGTCGTTGTTGTTTTGTCTCGGGCGTTTGTCCGATTTATTTATCAGACCTGAAATCAGGCGAGGTTACCCGCTGAACTTAAGCATATTATTAAGCGGAGGAGAAGAAAATAACTATGATTCCCTTAGTAACGGCGAGTGAACCGGGATCAGCTCAAAGTGGAAATCAACTGCTCTTTCCGAGCTGTTGACTTGTAGCCTCGAGAGGCGTTACCAGTGGAAGCGCAGGGTTAAGTTTCTTGGGAAAGAACATCATAGAGGGTGAGAATCCCGTCCTTCCCCTGCGTTTTTTGTTCCACGTACGGTACGCTTTTATAGAGTCGCGTTCATCGGGATTTGAGCGCAAAATGTGTGGTAGGTTTCACATAAAGCTAAGTACTGGCGCGAGACCGATAGCAAACAAGTACCGTGAGGGAAAGATGAAAAGTTCTTTGGAAAGAGAGTTAAAAGTGCCTGAAATTGCTGAAAAGGAAGCGATTGGGACCTTTTTGATTCCAAGAAGTGCCGCCGGTTTGCCATCTATCCCTTTGCCTTCTCTCTCTCACA
>NW_017383398.1:0-1000 GCF_000006565.2 Toxoplasma gondii ME49
AGCAGCTTGCGCCGATTACGTCCCTGCCCTTTGTACACACCGCCCGTCGCTCCTACCGATTGAGTGTTCCGGTGAATTATTCGGACCGTTTTGTGGCGCGTTCGTGCCCGAAATGGGAAGTTTTGTGAACCTTAACACTTAGAGGAAGGAGAAGTCGTAACTAAGGTTTCCGTAGGTGAACCTGCGGAAGGATCATTCACACGTCCTTATTCTTTATTAACCATCAACCTTTGAATCCCAAGCAAAACATGAGTTTGCATCTCTCTCCATTGGAGAGATTTGCATTCAAGAAGCGTGATAGTATCGAAAGGTATTATTGCCTTCTTCATGTTGGATATCCTGCGCTGCTTCCAATATTGGAAGCCAGTGCAGGTATCCGGGGGTGCACAGCGAAGGGGCTCAATTTCTGGAAATTCGTGTCTCTGTTGGGATACTGATTTCCAGGAGTTTCTTCAGTGTGCATTCTTTTTTCCCACACCGTTATTTCAAACAACAAATCTGAGGAACATTTGAGAGAGAGTGAAAGATTGTATCTTTCTGCATCTCTCTCGATGTGCTTTCAGATTGCTTCCTAAACTATAATGTTATTTTAAATTTTCAGCAATGGATGTCTTGGCTCGCGCAACGATGAAGGACGCAGCGAACTGCGAAACGCAATGTGAATTGCAGAATTCAGTGAATCATCAGATTTCTGAACGCAAATGGCACCTTGGGGATATTCTCCTTGGTACGTCTGTTTCAGTGTCTTTGAAATCACAATTTTCTGCTTTTTTAGGGTCGTTGCTTCAGTTTGGCTGAAGCCCCCTAGGAGCAGTATGATTGGGTGTCATGAGTGTTGAATACTCAATGTCACCCTGAATAATGAACACAGCGGAGAAACTACTCGTGCCTCTTCTTTTAGAGGCTCAAGTGTATTGTTGAGTTGTATCGATGACATCATTGAGATACGGTGGCTTCCTCATTGAAGACAAAGTTTCATTGATGCTGTCGATCGACTTCA
>NW_017383401.1:0-3128 GCF_000006565.2 Toxoplasma gondii ME49
GCGAGGTTGTGTAGGATTGCCAGGTGGTCAGTGACCCACAAGAGACAGCAACAAATGCGTAGGTGTGGTCGGCTTCCCGAGAAACATCCTAGAAGTCGGCATGCACGTGACTCAGTCTGGTTTAGACGAGGATAGTCCTGACAGGCAGTCCGGCAAGTAATACCATATGGTTTCGCGTCTTCGTCACAGCTCGCGAGCTTCCGCTCTGACGATGAGAACGTGTTTGTAGAGAAAACGATATGCCCAGGGCCTTCTGGGCGTGGGGCAAAGAAGAGCGGCTGTCACAGCAATGCCCAGCGAAGCAGCGTTGCCCAATTTCAAGTGATACAATCAACCGCCACCTCTTGCGGCTACGGCCGGGTATTCCAAGTGCACAAGATAGGACCCGCCAAAGTATGCTTGACTATCACAACAGCTCATACACTGTTTGGTTTTGCTGATATGATCCTCGCTGAAGCGTCCCGGCAGGTTCGATCACGTCGACCTGCGAGTTTGTGTAGGATTGCCAGGTGGTCAGTGACCCACAAGAGACAGCAACAAATGCGTAGGTGTGGTCGGCTTCCCGAGAAACATCCTAGAAGTCGGCATGCACGTGACTCAGTCTGGTTTAGACGAGGATATCCTGACAGGCAGTCCGGCAAGTAATACCATATGGTTTCGCGTCTTCGTCACAGCTCGCGAGCTTCCGCTCTGACGATGAGAACGTGTTTGTAGAGAAAACGATATGCCCAGGGCCTTCTGGGCGTGGGGCAAAGAAGAGCGGCTGTCACAGCAATGCCCAGCGAAGCAGCGTTGCCCAATTTCAAGTGATACAATCCACCGCCACCTCTTGCGGCTACGGCCGGGTATTCCAAGTGCACAAGATAGGACCCGCCAAAGTATGCTTGACTATCACAACAGCTCATACACTGTTTGGTTTTTCTGACATGCTCCTCTGCCGAAGCATCCCGGGATGTTCGATCACGTCGACCTGCGAGATTGTGTATGATTGCCAGGTGGTCAGTGACCCACAAGAGACAGCAACAAATGCGTAGGTGTGGTCGGCTTCCCGAGAAACATCCTAGAAGTCGGCATGCACGTGACTCAGTCTGGTTTAGACGAGGATATCCTGACAGGCAGTCCGGCAAGTAATACCATATGGTTTCGCGTCTTCGTCACAGCTCGCGAGCTTCCGCTCTGACGATGAGAACGTGTTTGTAGAGAAAACGATATGCCCATGGCCTTCTGGGCGTGGGGCAAAGAAGAGCGGCTGTCACAGCAATGCCCAGCGAAGCAGCGTTGCCCAATTTCAAGTGATACAATCCACCGCCACCTCTTGCGGCTACGGCCGGGTATTTCAAGTGCACAAGATATGACCCGCCAAAGTATGCTTGACTATCACAACAGCTCTACCTGTTTGGTTTTGCTGATATGATCCTCGCTGAAGCGTCCCGGCAGGTTCGATCACGTCGACCTGCGAGGTTGTGTAGGATTGCCAGGTGGTCAGTGACCCACAAGAGACAGCAACAAATGCGTAGGTGTGGTCGGCTTCCCGAGAAACATCCTAGAAGTCGGCATGCACGTGACTCAGTCTGGTTTAGACGAGGATATCCTGACAGGCAGTCCGGCAAGTAATACCATATGGTTTCGCGTCTTCGTCACAGCTCGCGAGCTTCCGCTCTGACGATGAGAACGTGTTTGTAGAGAAAACGATATGCCCAGGGCCTTCTGGGCGTGGGGCAAAGAAGAGCGGCTGTCACAGCAATGCCCAGCGAAGCAGCGTTGCCCAATTTCAAGTGATACAATCAACCGCCACCTCTTGCGGCTACGGCCGGGTATTCCAAGTGCACAAGATAGGACCCGCCAAAGTATGCTTGACTATCACAACAGCTCATACACTGTTTGGTTTTGCTGATATGATCCTCGCTGAAGCGTCCCGGCAGGTTCGATCACGTCGACCTGCGAGGTTGTGTAGGATTGCCAGGTGGTCAGTGACCCACAAGAGACAGCAACAAATGCGTAGGTGTGGTCGGCTTCCCGAGAAACATCCTAGAAGTCGGCATGCACGTGACTCAGTCTGGTTTAGACGAGGATATCCTGACAGGCAGTCCGGCAAGTAATACCATATGGTTTCGCGTCTTCGTCACAGCTCGCGAGCTTCCGCTCTGACGATGAGAACGTGTTTGTAGAGAAAACGATATGCCCAGGGCCTTCTGGGCGTGGGGCAAAGAAGAGCGGCTGTCACAGCAATGCCCAGCGAAGCAGCGTTGCCCAATTTCAAGTGATACAATCAACCGCCACCTCTTGCGGCTACGGCCGGGTATTCCAAGTGCACAAGATAGGACCCGCCAAAGTATGCTTGGCTATCACAACAGCTCATACACTGTTTGGTTTTGCTGATATGATCCTCGCTGAAGCGTCCCGGCAGGTTCGATCACGTCGACCTGCGAGGTTGTGTAGGATTGCCAGGTGGTCAGTGACCCACAAGAGACAGCAACAAATGCGTAGGTGTGGTCGGCTTCCCGAGAAACATCCTAGAAGTCGGCATGCACGTGACTCAGTCTGGTTTAGACGAGGATATCCTGACAGGCAGTCCGGCAAGTAATACCATATGGTTTCGCGTCTTCGTCACAGCTCGCGAGCTTCCGCTCTGACGATGAGAACGTGTTTGTAGAGAAAACGATATGCCCAGGGCCTTCTGGGCGTGGGGCAAAGAAGAGCGGCTGTCACAGCAATGCCCAGCGAAGCAGCGTTGCCCAATTTCAAGTGATACAATCAACCGCCACCTCTTGCGGCTACGGCCGGGTATTCCAAGTGCACAAGATAGGACCCGCCAAAGTATGCTTGACTATCACAACAGCTCATACACTGTTTGGTTTTGCTGATATGATCCTCGCTGAAGCGTCCCGGCAGGTTCGATCACGTCGACCTGCGAGGTTGTGTAGGATTGCCAGGTGGTCAGTGACCCACAAGAGACAGCAACAAATGCGTAGGTGTGGTCGGCTTCCCGAGAAACATCCTAGAAGTCGGCATGCACGTGACTCAGTCTGGTTTAGACGAGGATATCCTGACAGGCAGTCCGGCAAGTAATACCATATGGTTTCGCGTCTTCGTCACAGCTCGCGAGCTTCCGCTCTGACGAAGAGAAC
>NW_017383402.1:0-1450 GCF_000006565.2 Toxoplasma gondii ME49
ACCTCTCTCAGAGATCGTGGTCGGTCGTAGGTGCGAAGAATGGCAAAGCCAAAATCTCCCTACTCTCACTTTCATTGCGCATACAGGAGTAAAACCCGCATACTCGCACATATGTTAGACTCCTTGGTCCGTGTTTCAAGACGGGTCGGTTGGAACCGATTAAGCCAGCATCACAGAAACCGAGTACTCGAAAGTGGAGCTCGGAAACAGGAACACTCCTCAGCCACAAGGAAAAGGAAAGAACAAAGATATAACGGTCCACAAGGAACCTACCTTCTTTGAACGAAATCAATTCCGAGTAGCTGATGCTGACCTCTCCAAAAAGATGAACCGGAAATACATCAAGAAACCAAAGCCTAAACCTGGTGAGAGAGAGAAGGCAAAGGGATAGATGGCAAACCGGCGGCACTTCTTGGAATCAAAAAGGTCCCAATCGCTTCCTTTTCAGCAATTTCAGGCACTTTTAACTCTCTTTCCAAAGAACTTTTCATCTTTCCCTCACGGTACTTGTTTGCTATCGGTCTCGCGCCAGTACTTAGCTTTATGTGAAACCTACCACACATTTTGCGCTCAAATCCCGATGAACGCGACTCTATAAAAGCGTACCGTACGTGGAACAAAAAACGCAGGGGAAGGACGGGATTCTCCCCCTCTATGATGTTCTTTCCCAAGAAACTTAACCCTGCGCTTCCACTGGTAACGCCTCTCGAGGCTACAAGTCAACAGCTCGGAAAGAGCAGTTGATTTCCACTTTGAGCTGATCCCGGTTCACTCGCCGTTACTAAGGGAATCATAGTTATTTTCTTCTCCTCCGCTTAATAATATGCTTAAGTTCAGCGGGTAACCTCGCCTGATTTCAGGTCTGATAAATAAATCGGACAAACGCCCGAGACAAAACAACAACGACGAAACCTCGCAGAGCAACAATGGAACCGAAATTCCATTGCGGTATTGAAGTCGATCGACAGCATCAATGAAACTTTGTCTTCAATGAAGAAGCCACCGTATCTCAATGATGTCATCGATACAACTCAACAATACACTTGAGCCTCTAAAAGAAGAGGCACGAGTAGTTTCTCCGCTGTGTTCATTATTCAGGGTGACATTGAGTATTCAACACTCATGACACCCAATCATACTGCTCCTAGGGGGCTTCAGCCAAACTGAAGCAACGACCCTAAAAAAGCAGAAAATTGTGATTTCAAAGACACTGAAACAGACGTACCAAGGAGAATATCCCCAAGGTGCCATTTGCGTTCAGAAATCTGATGATTCACTGAATTCTGCAATTCACATTGCGTTTCGCAGTTCGCTGCGTCCTTCATCGTTGCGCGAGCCAAGACATCCATTGCTGAAAATTTAAAATAACATTATAGTTTAGGAAGCAATCTGAAAGCACATCGAGAGAGATGCAGAAAGATACAATCTTTCACTCTCTCTCAAATGTTCC
>NW_017383403.1:0-1455 GCF_000006565.2 Toxoplasma gondii ME49
CTGGTGAGAGAGAGAAGGCAAAGGGATAAATGGCAAACCGGCGGCACTTCTTGGAATCAAAAAGGTCCCAATCGCTTCCTTTTCAGCAATTTCAGGCACTTTTAACTCTCTTTCCAAAGAACTTTTCATCTTTCCCTCACGGTACTTGTTTGCTATCGGTCTCGCGCCAGTACTTAGCTTTATGTGAAACCTACCACACATTTTGCGCTCAAATCCCGATGAACGCGACTCTATAAAAGCGTACCGTACGTGGAACAAAAAACGCAGGGGAAGGACGGGATTCTCACCCTCTATGATGTTCTTTCCCAAGAAACTTAACCCTGCGCTTCCACTGGTAACGCCTCTCGAGGCTACAAGTCAACAGCTCGGAAAGAGCAGTTGATTTCCACTTTGAGCTGATCCCGGTTCACTCGCCGTTACTAAGGGAATCATAGTTATTTTCTTCTCCTCCGCTTAATAATATGCTTAAGTTCAGCGGGTAACCTCGCCTGATTTCAGGTCTGATAAATAAATCGGACAAACGCCCGAGACAAAACAACAACGACGAAACCTCGCAGAGCAACAATGGAACCGAAATTCCATTGCGGTATTGAAGTCGATCGACAGCATCAATGAAACTTTGTCTTCAATGAAGAAGCCACCGTATCTCAATGATGTCATCGATACAACTCAACAATACACTTGAGCCTCTAAAAGAAGAGGCACGAGTAGTTTCTCCGCTGTGTTCATTATTCAGGGTGACATTGAGTATTCAACACTCATGACACCCAATCATACTGCTCCTAGGGGGCTTCAGCCAAACTGAAGCAACGACCCTAAAAAAGCAGAAAATTGTGATTTCAAAGACACTGAAACAGACGTACCAAGGAGAATATCCCCAAGGTGCCATTTGCGTTCAGAAATCTGATGATTCACTGAATTCTGCAATTCACATTGCGTTTCGCAGTTCGCTGCGTCCTTCATCGTTGCGCGAGCCAAGACATCCATTGCTGAAAATTTAAAATAACATTATAGTTTAGGAAGCAATCTGAAAGCACATCGAGAGAGATGCAGAAAGATACAATCTTTCACTCTCTCTCAAATGTTCCTCAGATTTGTTGTTTGAAATAACGGTGTGGGAAAAAAGAATGCACACTGAAGAAACTCCTGGAAATCAGTATCCCAACAGAGACACGAATTTCCAGAAATTGAGCCCCTTCGCTGTGCACCCCCGGATACCTGCACTGGCTTCCAATATTGGAAGCAGCGCAGGATATCCAACATGAAGAAGGCAATAATACCTTTCGATACTATCACGCTTCTTGAATGCAAATCTCTCCAATGGAGAGAGATGCAAACTCATGTTTTGCTTGGGATTCAAAGGTTGATGGTTAATAAAGAATAAGGACGTGTGAATGATCCTTCCGCAGGTTCACCTACGGAAACCTTGTTACGACTTCTCCTTCCTCTAAGTGT
>NW_017383404.1:0-1074 GCF_000006565.2 Toxoplasma gondii ME49
TGCGCCGATTACGTCCCTGCCCTTTGTACACACCGCCCGTCGCTCCTACCGATTGAGTGTTCCGGTGAATTATTCGGACCGTTTTGTGGCGCGTTCGTGCCCGAAATGGGAAGTTTTGTGAACCTTAACACTTAGAGGAAGGAGAAGTCGTAACAAGGTTTCCGTAGGTGAACCTGCGGAAGGATCATTCACACGTCCTTATTCTTTATTAACCATCAACCTTTGAATCCCAAGCAAAACATGAGTTTGCATCTCTCTCCATTGGAGAGATTTGCATTCAAGAAGCGTGATAGTATCGAAAGGTATTATTGCCTTCTTCATGTTGGATATCCTGCGCTGCTTCCAATATTGGAAGCCAGTGCAGGTATCCGGGGGTGCACAGCGAAGGGGCTCAATTTCTGGAAATTCGTGTCTCTGTTGGGATACTGATTTCCAGGAGTTTCTTCAGTGTGCATTCTTTTTTCCCACACCGTTATTTCAAACAACAAATCTGAGGAACATTTGAGAGAGAGTGAAAGATTGTATCTTTCTGCATCTCTCTCGATGTGCTTTCAGATTGCTTCCTAAACTATAATGTTATTTTAAATTTTCAGCAATGGATGTCTTGGCTCGCGCAACGATGAAGGACGCAGCGAACTGCGAAACGCAATGTGAATTGCAGAATTCAGTGAATCATCAGATTTCTGAACGCAAATGGCACCTTGGGGATATTCTCCTTGGTACGTCTGTTTCAGTGTCTTTGAAATCACAATTTTCTGCTTTTTTAGGGTCGTTGCTTCAGTTTGGCTGAACCCCCTAGGAGCAGTATGATTGGGTGTCATGAGTGTTGAATACTCAATGTCACCCTGAATAATGAACACAGCGGAGAAACTACTCGTGCCTCTTCTTTTAGAGGCTCAAGTGTATTGTTGAGTTGTATCGATGACATCATTGAGATACGGTGGCTTCTTCATTGAAGACAAAGTTTCATTGATGCTGTCGATCGACTTCAATACCGCAATGGAATTTCGGTCCATTGTTGCTCTGCGAGGTTTCGTCGTTGTTGTTTTGTCTCGGGCGTTTGTCCGATTTATT
>NW_017383406.1:0-1033 GCF_000006565.2 Toxoplasma gondii ME49
CCTATCTTGTGCACTTGGAATACCCGGCCGTAGCCGCAAGAGGTGGCGGTTGATTGTATCACTTGAAATTGGGCTAACGCTTGCTTCGCTGGGCATTGCTGTGACAGCCGCTCTTCTTTGCCCCACGCCCAGAAGGCCCTGGGCATATCGTTTTCTCTACAAACACGTTCTCATCGTCAGAGCGGAAGCTCGCGAGCTGTGACGAAGACGCGAAACCATATGGTATTACTTGCCGGACTGCCTGTCAGGATATCCTCGTCTAAACCAGACTGAGTCACGTGCATGCCGACTTCTAGGATGTTTCTCGGGAAGCCGACCACACCTACGCATTTGTTGCTGTCTCTTGTGGGTCACTGACCACCTGGCAATCCTACACAACCTCGCAGGTCGACGTGATCGAACCTGCCGGGACGCTTCAGCGAGGATCATATCAGCAAAACCAAACAGTGTATGAGCTGTTGTGATAGTCAAGCATACTTTGGCGGGTCCTATCTTGTGCACTTGGAATACCCGGCCGTAGCCGCAAGAGGTGGCGGTTGATTGTATCACTTGAAATTGGGCAACGCTGCTTCGCTGGGCATTGCTGTGACAGCCGCTCTTCTTTGCCCCACGCCCAGAAGGCCCTGGGCATATCGTTTTCTCTACAAACACGTTCTCATCGTCAGAGCGGAAGCTCGCGAGCTGTGACGAAGACGCGAAACCATATGGTATTACTTGCCGGACTGCCTGTCAGGATATCCTCGTCTAAACCAGACTGAGTCACGTGCATGCCGACTTCTAGGATGTTTCTCGGGAAGCCGACCACACCTACGCATTTGTTGCTGTCTCTTGTGGGTCACTGACCACCTGGCAATCCTACACAACCTCGCAGGTCGACGTGATCGAACCTGCCGGGACGCTTCAGCGAGGATCATATAAGCAAAACCAAACAGTGTATGAGCTGTTGTGATAGTCAAGCATACTTTGGCGGGTCCTATCTTGTGCACTTGGAATACCCGGCCGTAGCCGCAAGAGGTGGCGGTTGATTGTATCA
>NW_017383407.1:0-1279 GCF_000006565.2 Toxoplasma gondii ME49
CATGAATGAACGGAAGACGCCTATGTACTTACACTCCCCCGTCTTGATCATGAAAGATCTGTTCATTGTATATGGCTCTTCTGAAACTATGAAAGGAAAATATAGCTTGTTGTTGTTATTCCTTATCGTACCAGCGTCCCTTTTACACAAACAAAATGTCTGCTGCCATTTCGAGAGTCTACAGACAACGTGGAGAATGCGTGTATTTGTGCTGCTAGTGACTTTGATGCGTTTCACCAGACTCTTTACAAGAAAGCAAGTGATGTTAGTCCTTCATTAGTCAGTGAAATGTGTATTTTTTTTTGTGCTCGTGACTTGATGTGTTTCCCTAGACTGGTTACCAGAAAGCCAGTGGAATGCTAGTTCAAAGTGGAATATGGTGTGTTTGTATTTGTGAAACTGTTGGCTTTCTGCTTTTCATTGGAGTGTTTACGAGACCATGAGAAAATTAGTGTTTTTCACCGCACGATGGAATATATGATAAGGGCACTGGAGAAGAACTAGCTCTGTATTGTGCACCTGAGCTTGTCTCTACTGTTTGGGGTGGTGGATGGGGACGGGCGCTCGTACGCGTGGCGCTCGTTGTGCCGTATGGGAACACATGCATCATCGAAAAAAACAGAAGGTTGCTCAGCGGTGCTATAGGATTGTCGTGTGGTTGTGGTGCGCGTCACGAACAAGTGGTGTTGCGCCGGGTTGGCTGCACAGAAGTAATATCGTGCGCCAGATGACTGATCAGTGCACGATATAACAGACATTTGACTACGTGAGGTTATGAATTTGTTTTACCTCTACGCGAGAAAAACAAAATCAAATCTCACCGCTTGTTTTCCCATCGCTGGCTTGTTGTTTTTCGGCAAGCCAATTGGGGAGACCCCGTAAACGTGCTAAACCTTTGATTGGTTATGGCAGCGGGGTCAAGGAACGGGCATTGTCTCCGTCGGTAAATCAAGGTGTTGTATGGTTATGACCTTCAAAAAAGTTGAAGAAGATCTCTTGTTCTCCTTCGGGGGTTTTGAGAGATTTGGAAGTTGTTTAAGTGTGCGACTGTTTGAAAACGCAACAAATTTTTGTTGTTTTTTTAAAGAGCGCACAAGGTTCGGGATTCGTCCACTTCGAAGTATCACGAAGAGCTTTTCAATTTGTTTATAAATAAACAGATTGAAATGCTGTTAAGTGCATACTGTAATAAGAAGGTGGAATGGGTTGATACCCCGAATGTGTCCAAGGTGGACAAGGCTTTGTTGATTTGTAGCATCAACGACCATGATTCCTGATG
>NW_017383409.1:0-1575 GCF_000006565.2 Toxoplasma gondii ME49
TATAACGAGTATGCTAATCTGGTGAACAGATACTGCATGCGGCTTTTCTTTTGAAGTTACATAATTCTGCCAGTGCGCCAAAATGTCGCGTAAGGAAGCAAATCCTTTTTTAATTAGAGGAATTTGAATATTGGAGCAACATTCTTTTGCATGATACAATTTCAAAACCCATATATCTCTTTCAAATTTGTTTTGAATTTTTCTGAAACTTTAAAAAACAGCATTTCCTTTAAGTTCCAATCAGAGTTCGACTATGATGCTAGGCTAACCTTTCATATTTTGGTCTTACATGCATTTGAAATGACATAATATAAAAACAATCCTTTTAATTGGTTAGTAGGCGGCTAGCAATTAAGTTCGCTAATATCAAATAAATGAATCAACAAACAATTAGAGAAAAAAGAGGACTGATTCAGAAGAAATTTATGAACCACCACGACCTCAGTCCTCATTTCACTGCATCTGATGAAATGAGTCAGCCATCAATACATCGGTACCGTGTAAATGAGGAAGAATCTGGTGGAAAAGTTGAATGATGAGAAAATAAGATAGGAGTGTGATGAAGTATCAGTCACTGATCTGTTTCAATTTGACACAGACGAAAGTGAAATACCGATATCATTGATTAAGTCATCTTAATCAAATTGAATGCTTGTCTTTGATCTTCCCGTTTTTGTTATTGTTCATTTGTAAGTATGACCTTTTCTGTAATATATTCCTAAACTAAAAAGCTGAGCTGTCGAATTTCAGCAACGCGACCTTTGTTTTATATAGACAGGTCTTTTGAATCACATACTGAATTCCGAGGGATGTATAGTTCTGGAATTTCCCTTCACTTAGATTTCTGTTAAAAGTATGCATGAGACTTACAAGTACTCAAATTCTATCAGATCTACTTTCAATATCGAGCTAGTTTGATCGTTGGTTTTTGATCGGTATTCTTCTTAATGCATGATCTGTTGCCAGTACACCAGAAAATTCTAATTTTAGGAATGACAGCAAAATGTATCTTCGATCTTCCCGGTGTATCATTTAATATTTCTGATGATAACGGATAACGGTTGTTGATTACATTTTTTGCACAATGTATTTAATATGTTTGTTCCTTTTTCAAATTAAACTGCGCAACAAAATTTTGAATTTCTTAGCACAGTTTAAGGAATAATTTGAAAGTTTTGCGTCATTTGGGTGATTTTTTATAAGGAACTTAATGATATGATTGGTCGATCATCATGATAACAGGGAAAGAATTTGATCATTAGCGATATGTACAGAGAGAGAGAGAGAGAGAGAGAGAGAGAGTGGAGAGGACGATAAAGTTGAAGAGATATATCCATTTTTTGTAGTCCTCATTCCCAGTATCAGTATGACCTGAAAGCGTTTCTTCCCACTCCGTTGCAGCGGTAAGGTCACGAGTGGATTTCAGGTTCAGTAAGGGAAGGAAGAAGAAAAATGGTTCCCAACGGCCATCTGTCGTTTTGCCCTGAGTGCAAACACAGTATGAACGCCTCTTTTCACTCCTCTCCCTCCACGGCCCTCTCCATACGTTTACATTTCCTGCCACAGAGGCGGGCG
>NW_017383410.1:0-1570 GCF_000006565.2 Toxoplasma gondii ME49
CTGCGCAGGGAATTTTACTATTTGGTCCGCCAGGAAACGGCAAAACATTACTGGTATATTTATTCTGACACAGTTTTTAATTTATTTTTGCCTAAAATTTAAAAATTGTAGATATATTCTATCAATCTACACATGTTACATTTTTCATTATAAATTATAATGTAGAGCTATATATTTGGATTTTCTGAATTTTTTTTAGATTAGATATGCTTTCGAATTTTAGGCTCGTGCTGTAGCTGGAGAATGTGGTTCAACGATGTTCCTGAATGTTTCAGCAGCTTCACTAACTTCAAAATGGGTTGGTGATGCTGAAAAAATTGTCCGCGCTTTATTTCAAATTGCTCGTAATGGGCAACCAACAATCATATTCATCGATGAAATTGACTCCATTTTGTGTGAACGTAATGAGAAGGAAACTGAGGTTTGTTCAACATATTTCTGTAATAATTATAAGTTTTATATACGTCAATCTAAATTTAGCTTTTGTCATATTGGATTCAGAATAACTTTACCCTGAACTTTTGAAATCCCTTTCCATTTCAGGTTTCAAGACGTATGAAAACGGAATTTCTAATTCAAATGGATGGTATGTTATCGTCAAAAGATGATCGTTTACTGGTGATTGGTGCAACAAATCGCCCTGAAGAGCTCGATTCAGCCATTCTACGCCGATTTCCAAAACGAATTCTCATTGATGTACCAAATGCAGCAGCACGCCTTAAACTAATCATGTCATTGCTCGAGAAAACGAAAACTTCATTTGACCTCGGTCTTACACAAAGGCAGTAAGTCCCCAAAATTAGGTTTTAAATAAAATAGCTTGTTACTTCCATTATCTAAAGTTAGTTTTGCATTTAGTTAACCCCTACTTTTGCCTATTACTGCGTCATTTTCAGTGAAAGTTCTAAACTATACTCTTTTCGTATCTCGAAAGCAATTTTGATTATTTACAATTTGATCCCTCTAGTTGATAAAGGATGTTAGGAGTAGATTTTTGCTAAAGCACTGAAAACTTTTTCTATAAGCTATAAGCGATTTTTTATTTGTATATTTATTTATCATAAATTTTAATGATGCAATAATATGATGAGCAGCATATAATGAAATAATCAAACTCGTTATTTGCTTACCATCTTTGAAAGAAAAGTTTTATCAGAATTGTAGAATTACTAAGTTATGTTAACAGACACTGCTACATTACAAGTGTCATAAATACCAAATTTTGTTAAATCAGTCATGTAAGTGGTGCCGGATTTTCAGAATCCTTGCAGAATGGACGCATGGATACTCCAATTCGGACTTGGTTGCTCTTTGTCGTGAAGCTGCGATGGTGCCAATTCGTGACCTATCACGTAAGGATATAAAAAATTTAGTCAGTACGGAACTTCGGCCGATAACACTACGTGATTTTGAGATTGCAATGAAAGCTATCAAACCTTCAACAAATGAACGGATGTTGCAGAAGTTACGGAAATATGCAGCAACAGCTGGGCAGTCTGACTGAAGTGACATTCATGTAAAAATATACAACTTATCGGTCTTTTTTTTTTCTGACTTCTAATCATTTTTC
>NW_017383411.1:0-1740 GCF_000006565.2 Toxoplasma gondii ME49
TTTCCGAAGTCTAATCCGTTTCCTCGTTTTCTCCCCTTAAGGACTGTTCAAGAAACATGTTTCATTTTCTGATGGTTTTATATTATTCGAAAAAGATCCCTTATTATCTGCTACGAGCTTATGAATTTAATTGAATTAGAATTTGCGAACTTCGAAATTACTTTAAATGATTAAATTATATTTTAAATTTGAAAAGTCAGTCACAGAGTAATTTTGATAATTCATAAAAAAACTTAAGTTGGAAGCATAGACATTTGCATGCAACATTTAAAGTGCGCTATTAAACTTAACTAAATTTTACATTTACTCAAATTATAGTCTTTATTTTGTGAACTCTCTGGTATATTTTATTTTTCCTAAATGTGTTAATTGCCGACAAATGTTTATGCCAGACATTCATCTGAAATAGAGTACAGTTGAGAACTTCTTCCTAGATTTTTGTTTGTTTTATGTTTTTGCAATCGTTAGTGTCAGTCGTCGTTTTATTTTAGCGCATTTTAATCACTAAGAAGCTTTTGAAAAAAAAAAAGCAGAGAACTTTATGATGACAGCAACATTTATGAAGCAATTAGTACTTTTCAGCTTTTATTTATCGACATTTACAAATAGAATTGAAACCAACCTCGAACTTTTTTCGCTTCTGGAAGTTGTAGAAGTTATTTACTGGTTTCTTAAAGTTTTTATTTTGATTTTTGGGCTTTTTCAATACAAAATAGTAAAACGATAAAAAACATAAATTTCTTTTAACTTCTGATTTTATAATAAATCTACCTTCGAACAAAGAATAAGAAGCCGAAATTGGAGAGATAAGATTTCGGGATATCTGACTCCTGAAATACCATAAACTTAGATGATACATTTCAAGTTGTTTATTTGGAATGTCATCCAACAACTGTCTGGTCTGATTTCTTGTGACTAATTCTTTCAAACATAGTACTATGCTCATTTTTCAGTTAACTCTATTTTACTAGAATGACATTTAATTGAAGTGGATGGAAAATCGGAAAATATGCGGAAGTGACGTATGCAGGCAGGAGAGCGATACCAGATGACAATTTGGAAATAATTATTTGGCCTCTGGAGGGAGCATGAGAGAAGAGAAGTTGAGGCTGTTTTGTCTTCAGCTTCTTTTGCTTCTTCAAAGCAACACAAAAATATTATTCGATGTTAACAATTTTTTTCTCTAACATTGAATGTTTATTTAAAAGTAGTCGAAGTCTTCTACTTTCTTAATTTGAAAATAAGTAAGTCCTTGTCTTCTCTCTGAAGTAGGAACCATTTCGATTTTTCAATATCACTTCTACTATTACACAAATTTGTTCTAATTTTCGTGAAAAGTTGTTTGAATTCATTTTGCGTCTTTTATTTTACACAAGCCATTACCATACTTCTTCATTTACGAAGACTAACTTCTTCGGAGAGTTTTCAGAAAATGGAACTCAAAACAATTATTTTGGATATATTTTGAGATTTTTTTGATGGCCTGTTTGTGGACAGCGAAGTTTTTCTTGGATTTCTATTTGTAGTACTGCCATATGGACAGTGGTCAACCTGCAGATGCATGGTGTAGCAGTACTGCTCGAGCACTGGACATCTTCAATCGACGTGGTTCGCTTCTTGCTGTCGCACTCGGTGGTTAATATTTTGCACAGATTTATTTGGATTATCAAAAAATATAAGTAATATTGCTGGTTTAACGTAATAAAAGGCAAAACATAGCAATCATACTACCTTAATTAA
>NW_017383412.1:0-1512 GCF_000006565.2 Toxoplasma gondii ME49
TTTTGAAAATAAAAAGTTACATTGAAAGGGATTGTTTTAATTAGAAAATTTCCGTGATACTGCAAATTTAAGCAAAATTTCTCTTCATATGTCACTTCATGCAAGAATTTTACCGTCTATTTATGCAAGTTGTTACTCATCTACCGATGATGACCTAATGCCATTTCCTTCCCAAATAGAAGTGCAACAAAACAGTGTAAATTCGGGCAAGGTCAAAGTTCAAAGCATAACAATAGTTCATAACTGATCCTAGTGTCGATCTCCTTGAACCTACTCATATATATTTATTACCAGTGTTAACCATGATTTTTGACCTTCGAGTATCGGTTAGATTGGTGATGTTGCATGACATAACGAAAGCGCAAGAGAGAGAGTGTGTGTGTTTTTTGCTCTCTTGCACGTCTCACTGTATGCAAGAAACATAGTTGATGGAAATGAAAGAAGGTGAGTCGAAGCTCGACGATCCTTCGTAGTTCGTAGTGTGGGTATGATGATCCGGATTTTGCCGTAGTGGCATAACGTACGACGGAATGTGCGCTGGACCGGCTGACCCCACCACGTGATGTTTGATGTGTCGTTTTCTCGTGGATTGGACATTGTGAATTGGATTCAAGGGCTTCTAGGGAGGTGTATATGCTAAATGCGTACGATAACAGATTTAAGACATTAGTAATTCGTAGTTATGTTGAGTAATGGTTGGAATAAATGTAACATTTGGCATAATTGCAGTATGTATTGATGGTCGTCTAAATGTTATTTATGTCGGGAAAACTGGTAATATTTAGAAATAAATTTGCATAGATCAATAAGTTTAAAGATTTTCGTATTTTAAAAATTCCTTAGATAAACTTTTCAGTTTTATGTCTTCGTAAATAAGGATTCCATCCAATACTCATCTTCAAATTCTAGCTGAGCTTATTTGCATCGTTTAGTGATTTTTTTAGCGATACGTTGCCAGTTACAGTTTGTTAACAAAAAATATGTGTTGCCCTCAACTGAATTGTTGGTTTACCAATTTGACGGCTGATTTTGGATTTGGTTATTTGAAAGGTTATCAGTTCTTTTACTCATAAAATATGCCTTGTTACAACGCTTGCAATGTTTTACAACCAATGAATGAGCCGGGTATCAGCAAACTTCAAATTCGCTTACCGTCGCACGCTTATTCAATTCTGATCATTCAAATTCTAGTTTATTCTTCCGTTTTTTGTAAGTAAAACCTCTACGAAATTATCGATGCGTTGCCAGTATAAATTAATACTTGTGTAATGCCGAAAAAGGAAACAGTTTGTTTTTGTTTTATACTTCCAATTCTTGCGTTATACTAGTCCTTTGAAGTTATTTGTCTTTTGTATAAAAGTTAAGAGAAGCACTGGAAGGATCAGGCGATTCACAGAGAAATGATTATTGATTTAGCAAGACTGAGACAGTTAATATTTTAAGTTGTAGTTCAAAAAACATCGAAAAAGGAAGAAGTTTGTTTTTTCACTCATTAATGAATTCTTGCGTTAT
>NW_017383413.1:0-1771 GCF_000006565.2 Toxoplasma gondii ME49
TCTTGATCTTAGAGTAATCAATAATAATCAGCAACCTCAGTGATAAATTATAAGACAGAGTTTCTTCCCCTTTTTTTACTCTTCTTAAAATACGACAAAATTACGTCTCTGTAGATTCACTTCTCTCTTTTTTTGATTTCATATCCTCAGCTTCATAAATTATTCGACGACTCAATTAATCAAATTTATTGAATCAAACTATTATTAGTCTAAATGAAATTTCTTTTTAACTACGCTGTATTGGTAAATATTACACTTTCTGTTTTTTATTGATTTTAACTGTATCTCCAACTATGCTTATAAAATTCTACAGCACTCCATCATTACACTGTATTTTACAGTCAAGCATACCTATTAATAACAACCAAAAAAATAATGTTCTCATGGTTTAGACTATATTCCACGAAAATACTGTACTGATTAAGCCTTTCGGCATTTCAAGCGCTTTCTCTAAAATGTAGAAACATATCAAAAAAAGAAAACTGATTCCGATTATTGCAAATTGCCAGTCCAACTGGAATGATACCTCCAAGTGGCCTAGTTGCTATGGAAGGATCTTTTGTCGAAAAATTAAAATTCTCGGAAACGCGGGCGAACTGCAGTGGAGCTATTGTAGTCTGAACTATTTCTTCTGGTGTTCGTACTGATTCTCTTTTCGATTCATCATAAAACTTGTCTGATCTGCAAATTACGAATTAAGTTTTTTAATAATTTTACATATTAATAGATAGTCTAAGAAGTAAATAATTTAAAACATTTCATTTAGCGAAATATGAATCGGTGTCTTGAGTTGATGTTATCTTTTGTAAGGAAAGGAGTGAACGAAACCAATAAACCGGTAGCTTTTTAATAATTTATTACAGATGATGTGCCATGGACAAAATTGCTGAAGTATTGAAATTGAAAGGTGTATATCGCAATCATCGGAAGACATTTGCAGCCAACAAATCCATTAATAAGTCATTTTATGGAACAGTACTTTTTCACTCAAAGTCAGAATAAAACCGATAATTTAATACATCTTATAGCTTGAAGAAAACAGATATGAGAAAAGGATGTTATCATAAACTTCACTTATCTCATGTTCTGGGGTCCAAAAATGATTTAAATTACAAAAATGATTTAAATTACTTCAAAAAAATGTGACGCAAATCACGCAGTTAAACTTTGCTAATCTATAAATTAATTAATCGAAAATCTTTAACTATTAAAGCCTCTAACTATTTTATTAAATATCTAATGAATTGGTCAATTGGTGTAATTGTCAAACATTTGCACCAGAAATTTAATTCTCAGCTATTATTGTAAACAGTAATGTATGGTAGCTAAATTTGATCTTACTTCCTTTACACTACATTATCCCTCGACGTTATAATATCTTTCTTCAGTTATTAATCATAAAATAAGGAAAAACAAGAGACAAAGAGAAGGAGTGCTAGAATCAAAATATACTTGAATAGAAATAGAAAACTCAATAGTTGAAGTTTTTTAAAATTTAAATTATATTAGTTACAATAATTAATGCATAAAAGCTCAATTATTTTTGAAGACACAACTAAGAACAATTCATTCTTTTATAACGAGAATGAATGTTAGTTAACAAGTAAGGAAAGACAACGGCAATCGTAATTCAAAATAGTCGATGAGTGTTTCATTTGGAAATGTTCAGGAAACATACCCAATTTGCTATATTAGCTGCATAATGACGACTGGAATTCAAAAATTTTTCATTCTTGTTCTAATCCCATCAATAGTTAATTCTTTTTAAATA
>NW_017383414.1:0-1620 GCF_000006565.2 Toxoplasma gondii ME49
TTGACGTTTGACGAGTTTATTTGATTTGATATCAAGCTATGAAAATGTATGAAATCAATCTCATTTTATTGATTATCCAAATTAGGCCAATTTGCATTTAACTTTGTCACCTCATACTCATTGCTATTCTATTTGCGAAAAGCATTTCCATTTGATGACATTGTGTAACTCCAATTTTAGTAATTTTCATTTCAGTTATTTTGTTTTAAGCTTAAAGAATAACTTTCAAATGTTTGGATTTTGAGCTATTCGTCCTTGCATTTCTTTCTTCTCAAACGAACTATTGGATTTATTCATTAACTCAACGCATCTTTCGGTGTCACATTTATCAACTTTCACTAATGAGGAAGTTATTTGCTCTAACTTTAGCTATTAAAACCTTTGAATAAATCAGTTCCAATTTTCAATTTTGCTTTGTTAATTTTATTCGTCTCTTCACTTACACTTTTTGTGTTTGACGTCAGGAAAAATTAATGCGTAACGGATTTCATAAAAGTAAATATCTTTCATACATTGACTATCAAAATGCCAAAGGACATTTTTAAAGTTTAAAAATTTTATAACGAAGCATTTGGCTATTAAAATAATTATGAAATTCTGTCCTTTAAATTTTGTGAAAGATTTTATGTGCAAAAATTAATTTTGACGATCTCGATAAACGATTGCTTTCTATTTGATCAGCTGCATCATTTCTAATTTTCACTTCTCTTTTGTGCCACGAATCCATTAGCAAAATCAATTAATTAATTAATTAATTAATTGATAAATGAGTTTAATACTGCGTGAATTATATTCTAATTATATATATATATTTTGTACCTGAATATAACGTTGACATTACAAATTCAAACCGCCAATAACTATTAATCAGCAGTACCTTTACTATCTTTTAATGAACAGAAACCGGAAACTATTAGGTCAGTTATAGGTAGTATACTTACTTTACATTTATCCTTGATGCTTCATTCCCTTAAATTGACAAACTGAGGTCAGAATTATCCAACTGTTAATGTTGTCGTCCGTCTGCGCGTCTGTTTCCTCCTGCGGCATCCCCTTACCGCCCAACCGATACTATTCCTATCAGAAGAACATTTGCATTGCTTACCTTTCCCTTTGATGATTGACGAATCGATCATATATGGCCATTTTTTCTACCGTACTCAAGAGCCATGTAATCTTCAATTTAAATTATTAAACATTTAACTTTTAAATCCATGTCAGTCCATTTTTGTCCAACAGACAGGTAATGAAATGAGGAAAGCTGCCAAGTTGTGAGATAATTATCACTCTTTTACTAGTTTTTCCCTTTTCCTTTTTCGAAATCTGATTCTCTGTGCCTATTTTCGATGGAATTCTAAAATTGACGATAATTTTTTTATTTTTCTATTTTTTTTTTGAAAAGAAATTTTGCTCCAACACAATTTTGTCAGTCCAATTAAACATTGTATAGACGTTTTTGTTATTCATGCGGCAATTATAATATCAGTAAAATGAGGTTCTATTAGTGTCGTTCGTCAAATTCCAAAAGAGGAAAGTATATACCTCTCTAATTAAGTTTATTATATCGATAAGACCGATGATTGAATGGTTGTTAACGAATTGCCTGTTGACACCACTCTT
>NW_017383415.1:0-2315 GCF_000006565.2 Toxoplasma gondii ME49
AATGCTTTCGCAGTAGTTCGTCTTTAAAAATCTAAGAATTTCACCTCTGACAGTTAAATACGAATGCCCCCAACCGTCCCTATTAATCATTACTTCAGTCCTAGAAACCAACAAAATAGGGCCGAAATCCTATCTTATTATTCCATGCTGCAGTATTCAAGGCGACAAGCCTGCTTGAAACACTCTAATTTTCTCAAAGTAAAAGTCCTGGAAAAAACTCCACACAATGAAGTGTGGAGAAATCCAGAAGGATGCTAGAATTCACCAAGTGCACACCCCTGAGGGCGGACTGGCTGCTTCCAGCAGAAATCCAACTACGAGCTTTTTAACTGCAACAACTTTAATATACGCTATTGGAGCTGGAATTACCGCGGCTGCTGGCACCAGACTTGCCCTCCAATTGTTACTCTGAAAGGGGTTTGGATTCCTATCATTCCAATCACTAGAAATGAAATTTCCAGTGTTGTTATTTCTTGTCACTACCTCCCTGAATCAGGATTGGGTAATTTGCGCGCCTGCTGCCTTCCTTAGATGTGGTAGCCGTTTCTCAGGCTCCCTCTCCGGAATCGAACCCTAATTCCCCGTTACCCGTCACTGCCACGGTAGTCCAATACAGTACCGTCGAAAGCTGATAGGTCAGAAACTTGAATGATCCGTCGCAGACCGAAGTCAACGCGATCCGTTCGGTTACTATGAATCACCTGAGGACCACCGGAAGGTGGGTTGGTTCTGTATCTAATAAACACTGCCCTTCCAGGGGAAGAGGCATGTGCGCATGTATTAGCCATAGAATTACCACGGTTATCCATGTAGTAAAGACCATCAAATAAACTATAACTGTTTTAATGAGCCATTCGCAGTTTAGCCGTATAAAAGCTTATACTTAGACATGCATGGCTTAATCTTTAAGACAAGCATATGACTACTGGCAGGATCAACCAGGTTAATATGTTCCTGAGACAGACCACCTCGAAAACACCAAAAAAACACTCAATCAACCGTCTATTTTCCGGCCTCTTTCGTGTTTTATGGCATAAACAGAAGTGTAAGCCTGCCTCACTCAAGGTTCTACATCAAAACGCGACGTTTTTTGGTCGCCTGGTGAGCCTTAACAGCAACACCAGTTTCTGATGATACTCTTGAGCTATTTGAAACAACAACGCCTTCATCCTGAATCGATTCATCAGGAATCATGGTCGTTGATGCTACAAATCAACAAAGCTTGTCCACCTTGGGACACATTCGGGGTATCAACCCATCCACCTCTTATTACAGTATGCACTTAACAGCATTTCAATCTGTTTATTTATAAACAAATTGAAAAGCTCTTCGTGATACTTCGAAGTGGACGAATCCCGAACCTTGTGCGCTCTTTAAAAAAACAACAAAAACTTGTTGCGTTTTCAAACAGTCGCACACTTAAACAACTTCCAAATCTCTCAAAACCCCCGAAGGAGAACAAGAGATCTTCTTCAACTTTTTTGAAGGTCATAACCATACAACACCTTGATTTACCGACGGAGACAATGCCCGTTCCTTGACCCCGCTGCCATAACCAATCAAAGGTTTAGCACGTTTACGGGGTCTCCCCAATTGGCTTGCCGAAAAACAACAAGCCAGCGATGGGAAAACAAGCGGTGAGATTTGATTTTGTTTTTCTCGCGTAGAGGTAAAACAAATTCATAACCTCACGTAGTCAAATGTCTGTTATATCGTGCACTGATCAGTCATCTGGCGCACGATATTACTTCTGTGCAGCCAACCCGGCGCAACACCACTTGTTCGTGACGCGCACCACAACCACACGACAATCCTATAGCACCGCTGAGCAACCGTCTGTTTTTTTCGATGATGCATGTGTTCCCATACGGCACAACGAGCGCCACGCGTACGAGCGCCCGTCCCCATCCACCACCCCAAACAGTAGAGACAAGCTCAGGTGCACAATACAGAGCTAGTTCTTCTCCAGTGCCCTTATCATATATTCCATCGTGCGGTGAAAAACACTAATTTTCTCATGGTCTCGTAAACACTCCAATGAAAAGCAGAAAGCCAACAGTTTCACAAATACAAACACACCATATTCCACTTTGAACTAGCATTCCACTGGCTTTCTGGTAACCAGTCTAGGGAAACACATCAAGTCACGAGCACAAAAAAAAATACACATTTCACTGACTAATGAAGGACTAACATCACTTGCTTTCTTGTAAAGAGTCTGGTGAAACGCATCAAAGTCACTAGCAGCACAAATACACGCATTCTCCACGTTGTCTGTAGACTCTCGAAATGCAGCAGACATTTTGTTTGTGTAA
>NW_017383416.1:0-1278 GCF_000006565.2 Toxoplasma gondii ME49
ATAAACACTGCCCTTCCAGGGGAAGAGGCATGTGCGCATGTATTAGCCATAGAATTACCACGGTTATCCATGTAGTAAAGACCATCAAATAAACTATAACTGTTTTAATGAGCCATTCGCAGTTTAGCCGTATAAAAGCTTATACTTAGACATGCATGGCTTAATCTTTAAGACAAGCATATGACTACTGGCAGGATCAACCAGGTTAATATGTTCCTGAGACAGACCACCTCGAAAACACCAAAAAAACACTCAATCAACCGTCTATTTTCCGGCCTCTTTCGTGTTTTATGGCATAAACAGAAGTGTAAGCCTAGCCTCACTCAAGGTTCTACATCAAAACGCGACGTTTTTTGGTCGCCTGGTGAGCCTTAACAGCAACACCAGTTTCTGATGATACTCTTGAGCTATTTGAAACAACAACGCCTTCATCCTGAATCGATTCATCAGGAATCATGGTCGTTGATGCTACAAATCAACAAAGCTTGTCCACCTTGGACACATTCGGGGTATCAACCCATCCACCTCTTATTACAGTATGCACTTAACAGCATTTCAATCTGTTTATTTATAAACAAATTGAAAAGCTCTTCGTGATACTTCGAAGTGGACGAATCCCGAACCTTGTGCGCTCTTTAAAAAAACAACAAAAATTTGTTGCGTTTTCAAACAGTCGCACACTTAAACAACTTCCAAATCTCTCAAAACCCCCGAAGGAGAACAAGAGATCTTCTTCAACTTTTTTGAAGGTCATAACCATACAACACCTTGATTTACCGACGGAGACAATGCCCGTTCCTTGACCCCGCTGCCATAACCAATCAAAGGTTTAGCACGTTTACGGGGTCTCCCCAATTGGCTTGCCGAAAAACAACAAGCCAGCGATGGGAAAACAAGCGGTGAGATTTGATTTTGTTTTTCTCGCGTAGAGGTAAAACAAATTCATAACCTCACGTAGTCAAATGTCTGTTATATCGTGCACTGATCAGTCATCTGGCGCACGATATTACTTCTGTGCAGCCAACCCGGCGCAACACCACTTGTTCGTGACGCGCACCACAACCACACGACAATCCTATAGCACCGCTGAGCAACCGTCTGTTTTTTTCGATGATGCATGTGTTCCCATACGGCACAACGAGCGCCACGCGTACGAGCGCCCGTCCCCATCCACCACCCCAAACAGTAGAGACAAGCTCAGGTGCACAATACAGAGCTAGTTCTTCTCCAGTGCCCTTATCATATATTCCATCGTGCGGTGAAAACACTAATTTTCTC
>NW_017383422.1:0-1515 GCF_000006565.2 Toxoplasma gondii ME49
AGTATGCATCGTGATGGGGATAGATTATTGCAATTATTAATCTTCAACGAGGAATGCCTAGTAGGCGCAAGTCAGCAGCTTGCGCCGATTACGTCCCTGCCCTTTGTACACACCGCCCGTCGCTCCTACCGATTGAGTGTTCCGGTGAATTATTCGGACCGTTTTGTGGCGCGTTCGTGCCCGAAATGGGAAGTTTTGTGAACCTTAACACTTAGAGGAAGGAGAAGTCGTAACAAGGTTTCCGTAGGTGAACCTGCGGAAGGATCATTCACACGTCCTTATTCTTTATTAACCATCAACCTTTGAATCCCAAGCAAAACATGAGTTTGCATCTCTCTCCATTGGAGAGATTTGCATTCAAGAAGCGTGATAGTATCGAAAGGTATTATTGCCTTCTTCATGTTGGATATCCTGCGCTGCTTCCAATATTGGAAGCCAGTGCAGGTATCCGGGGGTGCACAGCGAAGGGGCTCAATTTCTGGAAATTCGTGTCTCTGTTGGGATACTGATTTCCAGGAGTTTCTTCAGTGTGCATTCTTTTTTCCCACACCGTTATTTCAAACAACAAATCTGAGGAACATTTGAGAGAGAGTGAAAGATTGTATCTTTCTGCATCTCTCTCGATGTGCTTTCAGATTGCTTCCTAAACTATAATGTTATTTTAAATTTTCAGCAATGGATGTCTTGGCTCGCACAACGATGAAGGACGCAGCGAACTGCGAAACGCAATGTGAATTGCAGAATTCAGTGAATCATCAGATTTCTGAACGCAAATGGCACCTTGGGGATATTCTCCTTGGTACGTCTGTTTCAGTGTCTTTGAAATCACAATTTTCTGCTTTTTTAGGGTCGTTGCTTCAGTTTGGCTGAAGCCCCCTAGGAGCAGTATGATTGGGTGTCATGAGTGTTGAATACTCAATGTCACCCTGAATAATGAACACAGCGGAGAAACTACTCGTGCCTCTTCTTTTAGAGGCTCAAGTGTATTGTTGAGTTGTATCGATGACATCATTGAGATACGGTGGCTTCTTCATTGAAGACAAAGTTTCATTGATGCTGTCGATCGACTTCAATACCGCAATGGAATTTCGGTTCCATTGTTGCTCTGCGAGGTTTCGTCGTTGTTGTTTTGTCTCGGGCGTTTGTCCGATTTATTTATCAGACCTGAAATCAGGCGAGGTTACCCGCTGAACTTAAGCATATTATTAAGCGGAGGAGAAGAAAATAACTATGATTCCCTTAGTAACGGCGAGTGAACCGGGATCAGCTCAAAGTGGAAATCAACTGCTCTTTCCGAGCTGTTGACTTGTAGCCTCGAGAGGCGTTACCAGTGGAAGCGCAGGGTTAAGTTTCTTGGGAAAGAACATCATAGAGGGTGAGAATCCCGTCCTTCCCCTGCGTTTTTTGTTCCACGTACGGTACGCTTTTATAGAGTCGCGTTCATCGGGATTTGAGCGCAAAATGTGTGGTAGGTTTCACATAAAGCTAAGTACTGGCGCGAGACCGATAGCAAAC
>NW_017383423.1:0-1711 GCF_000006565.2 Toxoplasma gondii ME49
TTATGGCAGCGGGGTCAAGGAACGGGCATTGTCTCCGTCGGTAAATCAAGGTGTTGTATGGTTATGACCTTCAAAAAAGTTGAAGAAGATCTCTTGTTCTCCTTCGGGGGTTTTGAGAGATTTGGAAGTTGTTTAAGTGTGCGACTGTTTGAAAACGCAACAAATTTTTGTTGTTTTTTTAAAGAGCGCACAAGGTTCGGGATTCGTCCACTTCGAAGTATCACGAAGAGCTTTTCAATTTGTTTATAAATAAACAGATTGAAATGCTGTTAAGTGCATACTGTAATAAGAGGTGGATGGGTTGATACCCCGAATGTGTCCAAGGTGGACAAGCTTTGTTGATTTGTAGCATCAACGACCATGATTCCTGATGAATCGATTCAGGATGAAGGCGTTGTTGTTTCAAATAGCTCAAGAGTATCATCAGAAACTGGTGTTGCTGTTAAGGCTCACCAGGCGACCAAAAAACGTCGCGTTTTGATGTAGAACCTTGAGTGAGGCAGGCTTACACTTCTGTTTATGCCATAAAACACGAAAGAGGCCGGAAAATAGACGGTTGATTGAGTGTTTTTTTGGTGTTTTCGAGGTGGTCTGTCTCAGGAACATATTAACCTGGTTGATCCTGCCAGTAGTCATATGCTTGTCTTAAAGATTAAGCCATGCATGTCTAAGTATAAGCTTTTATACGGCTAAACTGCGAATGGCTCATTAAAACAGTTATAGTTTATTTGATGGTCTTTACTACATGGATAACCGTGGTAATTCTATGGCTAATACATGCGCACATGCCTCTTCCCCTGGAAGGGCAGTGTTTATTAGATACAGAACCAACCCACCTTCCGGTGGTCCTCAGGTGATTCATAGTAACCGAACGGATCGCGTTGACTTCGGTCTGCGACGGATCATTCAAGTTTCTGACCTATCAGCTTTCGACGGTACTGTATTGGACTACCGTGGCAGTGACGGGTAACGGGGAATTAGGGTTCGATTCCGGAGAGGGAGCCTGAGAAACGGCTACCACATCTAAGGAAGGCAGCAGGCGCGCAAATTACCCAATCCTGATTCAGGGAGGTAGTGACAAGAAATAACAACACTGGAAATTTCATTTCTAGTGATTGGAATGATAGGAATCCAAACCCCTTTCAGAGTAACAATTGGAGGGCAAGTCTGGTGCCAGCAGCCGCGGTAATTCCAGCTCCAATAGCGTATATTAAAGTTGTTGCAGTTAAAAAGCTCGTAGTTGGATTTCTGCTGGAAGCAGCCAGTCCGCCCTCAGGGGTGTGCACTTGGTGAATTCTAGCATCCTTCTGGATTTCTCCACACTTCATTGTGTGGAGTTTTTTCCAGGACTTTTACTTTGAGAAAATTAGAGTGTTTCAAGCAGGCTTGTCGCCTTGAATACTGCAGCATGGAATAATAAGATAGGATTTCGGCCCTATTTTGTTGGTTTCTAGGACTGAAGTAATGATTAATAGGGACGGTTGGGGGCATTCGTATTTAACTGTCAGAGGTGAAATTCTTAGATTTGTTAAAGACGAACTACTGCGAAAGCATTTGCCAAAGATGTTTTCATTAATCAAGAACGAAAGTTAGGGGCTCGAAGACGATCAGATACCGTCGTAGTCTTAACCATAAACTATGCCGACTAGAGATAGGAAAACGTCATGCTTGACTTCTCCTGCACCTTATGAGAAATCAAAGTCTTTGGGTT
>NW_017383424.1:0-1023 GCF_000006565.2 Toxoplasma gondii ME49
CCCACGTCTTCCTACTCATTGCTACAAAAGGTCGAGTGATAATTAGTAGCAATGGCCTGGTATCGGTAGCCCGCTTCAGCGCCATCCATTTTC
Organism: Toxoplasma gondii ME49; assembly: GCF_000006565.2. Classification (NCBI taxonomy): domain Eukaryota; phylum Apicomplexa; class Conoidasida; order Eucoccidiorida; family Sarcocystidae; genus Toxoplasma; species Toxoplasma gondii. The sequence continues at coordinate 94 of NW_017383424.1, forward strand.
AGGGCTGGTTCATACGGCAGGTGAGTTGTTACACACTCCTTAGCGGATTTCGACTTCCATGACCACCGCCCTGCTGTCAAAATGAACCAACACCTTTTATGGTATCTGATGAGCGAGCATTTTGGCACCTTAACCAAGCGTTAGGAGCATCCCTCATCGCCAGTTCTGCTTACCAAAAATGGCCCACTTGGAGTTCATATTAATCCCAGCAGTTCAATGAAGTAACCACTGGATCTTACCCATTTAAAGTTTGAGAATAGGTCGAGGGCGACGCGCCCCCGATGCCTCTAATCATTCGCTTTACCTGATAAAACTAACAAAACTCCAGCTATCCTGAGAGAAGCTTCGGAAGAAACCAGCTACTAGATGGTTCGATTAGTCTTTCGCCCCTATACCCAAGTTTGACGAACGATTTGCACGTCAGTATCGCTACGAACCTCCATCAGGGTTTCCCCTGACTTCATTCTACTCAGGCATAGTTCACCATCTTTCGGGTCCTAACAGATATGCTCCAACTCAAACCTCTCTCAGAGATCGTGGTCGGTCGTAGGTGCGAAGAATGGCAAAGCCAAAATCTCCCTACTCTCACTTTCATTGCGCATACAGGAGTAAAACCCGCATACTCGCACATATGTTAGACTCCTTGGTCCGTGTTTCAAGACGGGTCGGTTGGAACCGATTAAGCCAGCATCACAGAAACCGAGTACTCGAAAGTGGAGCTCGGAAACAGGAACACTCCTCAGCCACAAGGAAAAGGAAAGAACAAAGATATAACGGTCCACAAGGAACCTACCTTCTTTGAACGAAATCAATTCCGAGTAGCTGATGCTGACCTCTCCAAAAAGATGAACCGGAAATACATCAAGAAACCAAAGCCTAAACCTGGTGAGAGAGAGAAGGCAAAGGGATAGATGGCAAACCGGCGGCACT
>NW_017383426.1:0-1026 GCF_000006565.2 Toxoplasma gondii ME49
GTTACTCTGAAAGGGGTATGGATTCCTATCATTCCAATCACTAGAAATGAAATTTCCAGTGTTGTTATTTCTTGTCACTACCTCCCTGAATCAGGATTGGGTAATTTGCGCGCCTGCTGCCTTCCTTAGATGTGGTAGCCGTTTCTCAGGCTCCCTCTCCGGAATCGAACCCTAATTCCCCGTTACCCGTCACTGCCACGGTAGTCCAATACAGTACTGTCGAAAGCTGATAGGTCAGAAACTTGAATGATCCGTCGCAGACCGAAGTCAACGCGATCCGTTCGGTTACTATGAATCACCTGAGGACCACCGGAAGGTGGGTTGGTTCTGTATCTAATAAACACTGCCCTTCCAGGGGAAGAGGCATGTGCGCATGTATTAGCCATAGAATTACCACGGTTATCCATGTAGTAAAGACCATCAAATAAACTATAACTGTTTTAATGAGCCATTCGCAGTTTAGCCGTATAAAAGCTTATACTTAGACATGCATGGCTTAATCTTTAAGACAAGCATATGACTACTGGCAGGATCAACCAGGTTAATATGTTCCTGAGACAGACCACCTCGAAAACACCAAAAAAACACTCAATCAACCGTCTATTTTCCGGCCTCTTTCGTGTTTTATGGCATAAACAGAAGTGTAAGCCTGCCTCACTCAAGGTTCTACATCAAAACGCGACGTTTTTTGGTCGCCTGGTGAGCCTTAACAGCAACACCAGTTTCTGATGATACTCTTGAGCTATTTGAAACAACAACGCCTTCATCCTGAATCGATTCATCAGGAATCATGGTCGTTGATGCTACAAATCAACAAAGCTTGTCCACCTTGGACACATTCGGGGTATCAACCCATCCACCTCTTATTACAGTATGCACTTAACAGCATTTCAATCTGTTTATTTATAAACAAATTGAAAAGCTCTTCGTGATACTTCGAAGTGGACGAATCCCGAACCTTGTGCGCTCTTTAAAAAAACAACAAAAATTTGTTGCGTTTTCAAACAGTCGCACACTTAAACAACT
>NW_017383427.1:0-1079 GCF_000006565.2 Toxoplasma gondii ME49
GTTGTTATTCCTTATCGTACCAGCGTCCCTTTTACACAAACAAAATGTCTGCTGCCATTTCGAGAGTCTACAGACAACGTGGAGAATGCGTGTATTTGTGCTGCTAGTGACTTTGATGCGTTTCACCAGACTCTTTACAAGAAAGCAAGTGATGTTAGTCCTTCATTAGTCAGTGAAATGTGTATTTTTTTTGTGCTCGTGACTTGATGTGTTTCCCTAGACTGGTTACCTGAAAGCCAGTGGAATGCTAGTTCAAAGTGGAATATGGTGTGTTCGTATTTGTGAAACTGTTGGCTTTCTGCTTTTCATTGGAGTGTTTACGAGACCATGAGAAAATTAGTGTTTTTCACCGCACGATGGAATATATGATAAGGGCACTGGAGAAGAACTAGCTCTGTATTGTGCACCTGAGCTTGTCTCTACTGTTTGGGTGGTGGATGGGACGGGCGCTCGTACGCGTGGCGCTCGTTGTGCCGTATGGGAACACATGCATCATCGAAAAAAACAGACGGTTGCTCAGCGGTGCTATAGGATTGTCGTGTGGTTGTGGTGCGCGTCACGAACAAGTGGTGTTGCGCCGGGTTGGCTGCACAGAAGTAATATCGTGCGCCAGATGACTGATCAGTGCACGATATAACAGACATTTGACTACGTGAGGTTATGAATTTGTTTTACCTCTACGCGAGAAAAACAAAATCAAATCTCACCGCTTGTTTTCCCATCGCTGGCTTGTTGTTTTTCGGCAAGCCAATTGGGGAGACCCCGTAAACGTGCTAAACCTTTGATTGGTTATGGCAGCGGGGTCAAGGAACGGGCATTGTCTCCGTCGGTAAATCAAGGTGTTGTATGGTTATGACCTTCAAAAAAGTTGAAGAAGATCTCTTGTTCTCCTTCGGGGGTTTTGAGAGATTTGGAAGTTGTTTAAGTGTGCGACTGTTTGAAAACGCAACAAATTTTTGTTGTTTTTTTAAAGAGCGCACAAGGTTCGGGATTCGTCCACTTCGAAGTATCACGAAGAGCTTTTCAATTTGTTTATAAAATAAACAGATTGAAATGCTGTTAAGTGCATACTGTAATAA
>NW_017383428.1:0-1116 GCF_000006565.2 Toxoplasma gondii ME49
CGCACCACAACCACACGACAATCCTATAGCACCGCTGAGCAACCGTCTGTTCTTTTCGATGATGCATGTGTTCCCATACGGCACAACGAGCGCCACGCGTACGAGCGCCCGTCCCCATCCACCACCCCAAACAGTAGAGACAAGCTCAGGTGCACAATACAGAGCTAGTTCTTCTCCAGTGCCCTTATCATATATTCCATCGTGCGGTGAAAAACACTAATTTTCTCATGGTCTCGTAAACACTCCAATGAAAAGCAGAAAGCCAACAGTTTCACAAATACAAACACACCATATTCCACTTTGAACTAGCATTCCACTGGCTTTCTGGTAACCAGTCTAGGGAAACACATCAAGTCACGAGCACAAAAAAAAATACACATTTCACTGACTAATGAAGGACTAACATCACTTGCTTTCTTGTAAAGAGTCTGGTGAAACGCATCAAAGTCACTAGCAGCACAAATACACGCATTCTCCACGTTGTCTGTAGACTCTCGAAATGGCAGCAGACATTTTGTTTGTGTAAAAGGGACGCTGGTACGATAAGGAATAACAACAACAAGCTATATTTTCCTTTCATAGTTTCAGAAGAGCCATATACAATGAACAGATCTTTCATGATCAAGACGGGGGAGTGTAAGTACATAGGCGTCTTCCGTTCATTCATGCTGACAGGTTTCCTCGCATATAGGGCGAACTGTTCATGCATATACGCCACATACTGTGAGACGCAAGTGTTTCATTACTGTTCGTGGTAAGATCGGTAGAAAAAGTATGGTTTGCAACCACCAGTACAAAACACAGGCAGATGGAAGAAAAAAGCTGTCAGCACCCGAGGGTATTCCCTGGGAGTCCCCCACCCAAGTACTAACCGGGCCTTGCGCCGCTTAACTTCGGAGGTCTGAAGGGATCCGGTGTATTCGACGCAGTATGACCGACAGCGAGGATAATCGCTCTACAATTTGTGCCCATCTAAAAGTGTGCACTCGTTGGCGTCACATTCCTCACATGTTGCTGGGGACGTGTACGACCCACCATGACTGTTGTAAAACAACATGGCTGCGTCTCCCCGCCCAAGGCGGTAGTAAAAGCTTCTTTTCTGCGAGGCTTTCTTCA
>NW_017383429.1:0-1874 GCF_000006565.2 Toxoplasma gondii ME49
CCGGAAAACGCGCGGGAGCAAATGCGGAGTGCGACGCCACGCTGTGCAGGCCCCTTGAACACAACTCGCTTTTGCGGGGGCGGCGACGCGTTTGGGAAACTCGTATAATATTAAAACGTGTACTACTGAAGAAAGCCTCGCAGAAAAGAAGCTTTTACTACCGCCTTGGGCGGGGAGACGCAGCCATGTTGTTTTACAACAGTCATGGTGGGTCGTACACGTCCCCAGCAACATGTGAGGAATGTGACGCCAACGAGTGCACACTTTTAGATGGGCACAAATTGTAGAGCGATTATCCTCGCTGTCGGTCATACTGCGTCGAATACACCGGATCCCTTCAGACCTCCGAAGTTAAGCGGCGCAAGGCCCGGTTAGTACTTGGGTGGGGGACTCCCAGGGAATACCCTCGGGTGCTGACAGCTTTTTTCTTCCATCTGCCTGTGTTTTGTACTGGTGGTTGCAAACCATACTTTTTCTACCGATCTTACCACGAACAGTAATGAAACACTTGCGTCTCACAGTATGTGGCGTATATGCATGAACAGTTCGCCCTATATGCGAGGAAACCTGTCAGCATGAATGAACGGAAGACGCCTATGTACTTACACTCCCCCGTCTTGATCATGAAAGATCTGTTCATTGTATATGGCTCTTCTGAAACTATGAAAGGAAAATATAGCTTGTTGTTGTTATTCCTTATCGTACCAGCGTCCCTTTTACACAAACAAAATGTCTGCTGCCATTTCGAGAGTCTACAGACAACGTGGAGAATGCGTGTATTTGTGCTGCTAGTGACTTTGATGCGTTTCACCAGACTCTTTACAAGAAAGCAAGTGATGTTAGTCCTTCATTAGTCAGTGAAATGTGTATTTTTTTTTGTGCTCGTGACTTGATGTGTTTCCCTAGACTGGTTACCAGAAAGCCAGTGGAATGCTAGTTCAAAGTGGAATATGGTGTGTTTGTATTTGTGAAACTGTTGGCTTTCTGCTTTTCATTGGAGTGTTTACGAGACCATGAGAAAATTAGTGTTTTTCACCGCACGATGGAATATATGATAAGGGCACTGGAGAAGAACTAGCTCTGTATTGTGCACCTGAGCTTGTCTCTACTGTTTGGGGTGGTGGATGGGGACGGGCGCTCGTACGCGTGGCGCTCGTTGTGCCGTATGGGAACACATGCATCATCGAAAAAAACAGACGGTTGCTCAGCGGTGCTATAGGATTGTCGTGTGGTTGTGGTGCGCGTCACGAACAAGTGGTGTTGCGCCGGGTTGGCTGCACAGAAGTAATATCGTGCGCCAGATGACTGATCAGTGCACGATATAACAGACATTTGACTACGTGAGGTTATGAATTTGTTTTACCTCTACGCGAGAAAAACAAAATCAAATCTCACCGCTTGTTTTCCCATCGCTGGCTTGTTGTTTTTCGGCAAGCCAATTGGGGAGACCCCGTAAACGTGCTAAACCTTTGATTGGTTATGGCAGCGGGGTCAAGGAACGGGCATTGTCTCCGTCGGTAAATCAAGGTGTTGTATGGTTATGACCTTCAAAAAAGTTGAAGAAGATCTCTTGTTCTCCTTCGGGGGTTTTGAGAGATTTGGAAGTTGTTTAAGTGTGCGACTGTTTGAAAACGCAACAAATTTTTGTTGTTTTTTTAAAGAGCGCACAAGGTTCGGGATTCGTCCACTTCGAAGTATCACGAAGAGCTTTTCAATTTGTTTATAAATAAACAGATTGAAATGCTGTTAAGTGCATACTGTAATAAGAGGAGGATGGGTTGATACCCCCGAATGTGTCCAAGGTGGACAAGCATGGTTGATTTGTAGCATCAACGACCATGATTCCTGATGAATCGATTCAGGATGAAGGCGTT
>NW_017383431.1:0-1775 GCF_000006565.2 Toxoplasma gondii ME49
ACCCGGAAATACATCAAGAAACCAAAGCCTAAACCTGTGAGAGAGAGAGGCCAAAGGGATAGATGCCAAACCGCGGGCACTTCTGGAATCAAAAAGGTCCCAATCGCTCTTTTTCAGCAATTTCAGGCACTTTTAACTCTCTTCCCAAAGAACTTTTCATCTTTCCCTCACGGTACTTGTTTGCTATCGGTCTCGCGCCAGTACTTAGCTTTATGTGAAACCTACCACACATTTTGCGCTCAAATCCCGATGAACGCGACTCTATAAAAGCGTACCGTACGTGGAACAAAAAACGCAGGGGAAGGACGGGATTCTCACCCTCTATGATGTTCTTTCCCAAGAAACTTAACCCTGCGCTTCCACTGGTAACGCCTCTCGAGGCTACAAGTCAACAGCTCGGAAAGAGCAGTTGATTTCCACTTTGAGCTGATCCCGGTTCACTCGCCGTTACTAAGGGAATCATAGTTATTTTCTTCTCCTCCGCTTAATAATATGCTTAAGTTCAGCGGGTAACCTCGCCTGATTTCAGGTCTGATAAATAAATCGGACAAACGCCCGAGACAAAACAACAACGACGAAACCTCGCAGAGCAACAATGGAACCGAAATTCCATTGCGGTATTGAAGTCGATCGACAGCATCAATGAAACTTTGTCTTCAATGAAGAAGCCACCGTATCTCAATGATGTCATCGATACAACTCAACAATACACTTGAGCCTCTAAAAGAAGAGGCACGAGTAGTTTCTCCGCTGTGTTCATTATTCAGGGTGACATTGAGTATTCAACACTCATGACACCCAATCATACTGCTCCTAGGGGGCTTCAGCCAAACTGAAGCAACGACCCTAAAAAAGCAGAAAATCGTGATTTCAAAGACACTGAAACAGACGTACCAAGGAGAATATCCCCAAGGTGCCATTTGCGTTCAGAAATCTGATGATTCACTGAATTCTGCAATTCACATTGCGTTTCGCAGTTCGCTGCGTCCTTCATCGTTGCGCGAGCCAAGACATCCATTGCTGAAAATTTAAAATAACATTATAGTTTAGGAAGCAATCTGAAAGCACATCGAGAGAGATGCAGAAAGATACAATCTTTCACTCTCTCTCAAATGTTCCTCAGATTTGTTGTTTGAAATAACGGTGTGGGAAAAAAGAATGCACACTGAAGAAACTCCTGGAAATCAGTATCCCAACAGAGACACGAATTTCCAGAAATTGAGCCCCTTCGCTGTGCACCCCCGGATACCTGCACTGGCTTCCAATATTGGAAGCAGCGCAGGATATCCAACATGAAGAAGGCAATAATACCTTTCGATACTATCACGCTTCTTGAATGCAAATCTCTCCAATGGAGAGAGATGCAAACTCATGTTTTGCTTGGGATTCAAAGGTTGATGGTTAATAAAGAATAAGGACGTGTGAATGATCCTTCCGCAGGTTCACCTACGGAAACCTTGTTACGACTTCTCCTTCCTCTAAGTGTTAAGGTTCACAAAACTTCCCATTTCGGGCACGAACGCGCCACAAAACGGTCCGAATAATTCACCGGAACACTCAATCGGTAGGAGCGACGGGCGGTGTGTACAAAGGGCAGGGACGTAATCGGCGCAAGCTGCTGACTTGCGCCTACTAGGCATTCCTCGTTGAAGATTAATAATTGCAATAATCTATCCCCATCACGATGCATACTCACAAGATTACCTAGACCTATCGGCCAAGGTTATAAACTCGTTGGATGCATCAGTGTAGCGCGCGTGCAGCCCAGAACATCT
>NW_017383433.1:0-1078 GCF_000006565.2 Toxoplasma gondii ME49
TGCACAGCGAAGGGGCTCAATTTCTGGAAATTCGTGTCTCTGTTGGGATACTGATTTCCAGGAGTTTCTTCAGTGTGCATTCTTTTTTCCCACACCGTTATTTCAAACAACAAATCTGAGGAACATTTGAGAGAGAGTGAAAGATTGTATCTTTCTGCATCTCTCTCGATGTGCTTTCAGATTGCTTCCTAAACTATAATGTTATTTTAAATTTCAGCAATGGATGTCTTGGCTCGCGCAACGATGAAGGCGCAGCGAACTGCGAAACGCAATGTGAATTGCAGAATTCAGTGAATCATCAGATTTCTGAACGCAAATGGCACCTTGGGGATATTCTCCTTGGTACGTCTGTTTCAGTGTCTTTGAAATCACAATTTTCTGCTTTTTTAGGGTCGTTGCTTCAGTTTGGCTGAAGCCCCCTAGGAGCAGTATGATTGGGTGTCATGAGTGTTGAATACTCAATGTCACCCTGAATAATGAACACAGCGGAGAAACTACTCGTGCCTCTTCTTTTAGAGGCTCAAGTGTATTGTTGAGTTGTATCGATGACATCATTGAGATACGGTGGCTTCTTCATTGAAGACAAAGTTTCATTGATGCTGTCGATCGACTTCAATACCGCAATGGAATTTCGGTTCCATTGTTGCTCTGCGAGGTTTCGTCGTTGTTGTTTTGTCTCGGGCGTTTGTCCGATTTATTTATCAGACCTGAAATCAGGCGAGGTTACCCGCTGAACTTAAGCATATTATTAAGCGGAGGAGAAGAAAATAACTATGATTCCCTTAGTAACGGCGAGTGAACCGGGATCAGCTCAAAGTGGAAATCAACTGCTCTTTCCGAGCTGTTGACTTGTAGCCTCGAGAGGCGTTACCAGTGGAAGCGCAGGGTTAAGTTTCTTGGGAAAGAACATCATAGAGGGTGAGAATCCCGTCCTTCCCCTGCGTTTTTTGTTCCACGTACGGTACGCTTTTATAGAGTCGCGTTCATCGGGATTTGAGCGCAAAATGTGTGGTAGGTTTCACATAAAGCTAAGTACTGGCGCGAGACCGATAGCAAACAAGTACCGTGAGGGAAAGAT
>NW_017383434.1:0-1182 GCF_000006565.2 Toxoplasma gondii ME49
CTAAAAGAAGAGGCACGAGTAGTTTCTCCGCTGTGTTCATTATTCAGGGTGACATTGAGTATTCAACACTCATGACACCCAATCATACTGCTCCTAGGGGGCTTCAGCCAAACTGAAGCAACGACCCTAAAAAAGCAGAAAATTGTGATTTCAAAGACACTGAAACAGACGTACCAAGGAGAATATCCCCGAGGTGCCATTTGCGTTCAGAAATCTGATGATTCACTGAATTCTGCAATTCACATTGCGTTTCGCAGTTCGCTGCGTCCTTCATCGTTGCGCGAGCCAAGACATCCATTGCTGAAAATTTAAAATAACATTATAGTTTAGGAAGCAATCTGAAAGCACATCGAGAGAGATGCAGTAAAGATACAATCTTTCACTCTCTCTCAAATGTTCCTCAGATTTGTTGTTTGAAATAACGGTGTGGGAAAAAAGAATGCACACTGAAGAAACTCCTGGAAATCAGTATCCCAACAGAGACACGAATTTCCAGAAATTGAGCCCCTTCGCTGTGCACCCCCGGATACCTGCACTGGCTTCCAATATTGGAAGCAGCGCAGGATATCCAACATGAAGAAGGCAATAATACCTTTCGATACTATCACGCTTCTTGAATGCAAATCTCTCCAATGGAGAGAGATGCAAACTCATGTTTTGCTTGGGATTCAAAGGTTGATGGTTAATAAAGAATAAGGACGTGTGAATGATCCTTCCGCAGGTTCACCTACGGAAACCTTGTTACGACTTCTCCTTCCTCTAAGTGTTAAGGTTCACAAAACTTCCCATTTCGGGCACGAACGCGCCACAAAACGGTCCGAATAATTCACCGGAACACTCAATCGGTAGGAGCGACGGGCGGTGTGTACAAAGGGCAGGGACGTAATCGGCGCAAGCTGCTGACTTGCGCCTACTAGGCATTCCTCGTTGAAGATTAATAATTGCAATAATCTATCCCCATCACGATGCATACTCACAAGATTACCTAGACCTATCGGCCAAGGTTATAAACTCGTTGGATGCATCAGTGTAGCGCGCGTGCACGCCCAGAACATCTAAGGGCATCACAGACCTGTTATTGCCTCAAACTTCCTTGCGTTAGACACGCAAAGTCCCTCTAAGAAGTGATACAAGAACACGAAGTTCCTGATCCTATTTAGCAGGTTAAGGTCTCGTTCGTTA
>NW_017383435.1:0-1175 GCF_000006565.2 Toxoplasma gondii ME49
ACTGGTAACGCCTCTCGAGGCTACAAGTCAACAGCTCGGAAAGAGCAGTTGATTTCCACTTTGAGCTGATCCCGGTTCACTCGCCGTTACTAAGGGAATCATAGTTATTTTCTTCTCCTCCGCTTAATAATATGCTTAAGTTCAGCGGGTAACCTCGCCTGATTTCAGGTCTGATAAATAAATCGGACAAACGCCCGAGACAAAACAACAACGACGAAACCTCGCAGAGCAACAATGGAACCGAAATTCCATTGCGGCATTGAAGTCGATCGACAGCATCAATGAAACTTTGTCTTCAATGAAGAAGCCACCGTATCTCAATGATGTCATCGATACAACTCAACAATACACTTGAGCCTCTAAAAGAAGAGGCACGAGTAGTTTCTCCGCTGTGTTCATTATTCAGGGTGACATTGAGTATTCAACACTCATGACACCCAATCATACTGCTCCTAGGGGGCTTCAGCCAAACTGAAGCAACGACCCTAAAAAAGCAGAAAATTGTGATTTCAAAGACACTGAAACAGACGTACCAAGGAGAATATCCCCAAGGTGCCATTTGCGTTCAGAAATCTGATGATTCACTGAATTCTGCAATTCACATTGCGTTTCGCAGTTCGCTGCGTCCTTCATCGTTGCGCGAGCCAAGACATCCATTGCTGAAAATTTAAAATAACATTATAGTTTAGGAAGCAATCTGAAAGCACATCGAGAGAGATGCAGAAAGATACAATCTTTCACTCTCTCTCAAATGTTCCTCAGATTTGTTGTTTGAAATAACGGTGTGGGAAAAAAGAATGCACACTGAAGAAACTCCTGGAAATCAGTATCCCAACAGAGACACGAATTTCCAGAAATTGAGCCCCTTCGCTGTGCACCCCCGGATACCTGCACTGGCTTCCAATATTGGAAGCAGCGCAGGATATCCAACATGAAGAAGGCAATAATACCTTTCGATACTATCACGCTTCTTGAATGCAAATCTCTCCAATGGAGAGAGATGCAAACTCATGTTTTGCTTGGGATTCAAAGGTTGATGGTTAATAAAGAATAAGGACGTGTGAATGATCCTTCCGCAGGTTCACCTACGGAAACCTTGTTACGACTTCTCCTTCCTCTAAGTGTTAAAGGTCACAAAACTTCCCATTTCGGGCACGAACGCGCCACAAAACGGT
>NW_017383438.1:0-1276 GCF_000006565.2 Toxoplasma gondii ME49
GTAGAAATGCCGACACCCGGAAAACGCGCGGGAGCAAATGCGGAGTGTGACGCCACGCTGTGCAGGCCCCTTGAACACAACTCGCTTTTGCGGGGGCGGCGACGCGTTTGGGAAACTCGTATAATATTAAAACGTGTATTCTGAAGAAAGCCTCGCAGAAAAGAAGCTTTTACTACCGCCTTGGGCGGGGAGACGCAGCCATGTTGTTTTACAACAGTCATGGTGGGTCGTACACGTCCCCAGCAACATGTGAGGAATGTGACGCCAACGAGTGCACACTTTTAGATGGGCACAAATTGTAGAGCGATTATCCTCGCTGTCGGTCATACTGCGTCGAATACACCGGATCCCTTCAGACCTCCGAAGTTAAGCGGCGCAAGGCCCGGTTAGTACGTTGGGTGGGGGACTCCCAGGGAATACCCTCGGGTGCTGACAGCTTTTTTCTTCCATCTGCCTGTGTTTTGTACTGGTGGTTGCAAACCATACTTTTTCTACCGATCTTACCACGAACAGTAATGAAACACTTGCGTCTCACAGTATGTGGCGTATATGCATGAACAGTTCGCCCTATATGCGAGGAAACCTGTCAGCATGAATGAACGGAAGACGCCTATGTACTTACACTCCCCCGTCTTGATCATGAAAGATCTGTTCATTGTATATGGCTCTTCTGAAACTATGAAAGGAAAATATAGCTTGTTGTTGTTATTCCTTATCGTACCAGCGTCCCTTTTACACAAACAAAATGTCTGCTGCCATTTCGAGAGTCTACAGACAACGTGGAGAATGCGTGTATTTGTGCTGCTAGTGACTTTGATGCGTTTCACCAGACTCTTTACAAGAAAGCAAGTGATGTTAGTCCTTCATTAGTCAGTGAAATGTGTATTTTTTTTTGTGCTCGTGACTTGATGTGTTTCCCTAGACTGGTTACCAGAAAGCCAGTGGAATGCTAGTTCAAAGTGGAATATGGTGTGTTTGTATTTGTGAAACTGTTGGCTTTCTGCTTTTCATTGGAGTGTTTACGAGACCATGAGAAAATTAGTGTTTTTCACCGCACGATGGAATATATGATAAGGGCACTGGAGAAGAACTAGCTCTGTATTGTGCACCTGAGCTTGTCTCTACTGTTTGGGGTGGTGGATGGGGACGGGCGCTCGTACGCGTGGCGCTCGTTGTGCCGTATGGGAACACATGCATCATCGAAAAAAACAGACGGTTGCTCAGCGGTGCTATAGGATTGTCGTGTGGTTGTGGTGCGCGTCACGAACAAGTGGTG
>NW_017383441.1:0-1220 GCF_000006565.2 Toxoplasma gondii ME49
TACACTGTTTGGTTTTGCTGATATGATCCTCGCTGAATCGTCCCGGCAGGTTCGATCACGTCGACCTGCGAGGTTGTGTAGGATTGCCAGGTGGTCAGTGACCCACAAGAGACAGCAACAAATGCGTAGGTGTGGTCGGCTTCCCGAGAAACATCCTAGAAGTCGGCATGCACGTGACTCAGTCTGGTTTAGACGAGGATATCCTGACAGGCAGTCCGGCAAGTAATACCATATGGTTTCGCGTCTTCGTCACAGCTCGCGAGCTTCCGCTCTGACGATGAGAACGTGTTTGTAGAGAAAACGATATGCCCAGGGCCTTCTGGGCGTGGGGCAAAGAAGAGCGGCTGTCACAGCAATGCCCAGCGAAGCAGCGTTGCCCAATTTCAAGTGATACAATCAACCGCCACCTCTTGCGGCTACGGCCGGGTATTCCAAGTGCACAAGATAGGACCCGCCAAAGTATGCTTGACTATCACAACAGCTCATACACTGTTTGGTTTTGCTGATATGATCCTCGCTGAAGCGTCCCGGCAGGTTCGATCACGTCGACCTGCGAGGTTGTGTAGGATTGCCAGGTGGTCAGTGACCCACAAGAGACAGCAACAAATGCGTAGGTGTGGTCGGCTTCCCGAGAAACATCCTAGAAGTCGGCATGCACGTGACTCAGTCTGGTTTAGACGAGGATATCCTGACAGGCAGTCCGGCAAGTAATACCATATGGTTTCGCGTCTTCGTCACAGCTCGCGAGCTTCCGCTCTGACGATGAGAACGTGTTTGTAGAGAAAACGATATGCCCAGGGCCTTCTGGGCGTGGGGCGAAAGAAGAGCGGCTGTCACAGCAATGCCCAGCGAAGCAGCGTTGCCCAATTTCAAGTGATACAATCAACCGCCACCTCTTGCGGCTACGGCCGGGTATTCCAAGTGCACAAGATAGGACCCGCCAAAGTATGCTTGACTATCACAACAGCTCATACACTGTTTGGTTTTGCTGATATGATCCTCGCTGAAGCGTCCCGGCAGGTTCGATCACGTCGACCTGCGAGGTTGTGTAGGATTGCCAGGTGGTCAGTGACCCACAAGAGACAGCAACAAATGCGTAGGTGTGGTCGGCTTCCCGAGAAACATCCTAGAAGTCGGCATGCACGTGACTCAGTCTGGTTTAGACGAGGATATCCTGACAGGCAGTCCGGCAAGTAATACCATATGGTTTCGCGTCTTCG
>NW_017383442.1:0-1131 GCF_000006565.2 Toxoplasma gondii ME49
TATCTTGTGCACTTGGAATACCGGCCGTAGCCGCAAGAGTGCGAAGTTATACGATTGTATCACTTGAAATTGGGCAACGCTGCTTCGCTGGGCATTGCTGTGACAGCCGCTCTTCTTTGCCCCACGCCCAGAAGGCCCTGGGCATATCGTTTTCTCTCAAACACGTTCTCATCGTCAGAGCGGAAGCTCGCGAGCTGTGACGAAGACGCGAAACCATATGGTATTACTTGCCGGACTGCCTGTCAGGATATCCTCGTCTAAACCAGACTGAGTCACGTGCATGCCGACTTCTAGGATGTTTCTCGGGAAGCCGACCACACCTACGCATTTGTTGCTGTCTCTTGTGGGTCACTGACCACCTGGCAATCCTACACAACCTCGCAGGTCGACGTGATCGAACCTGCCGGGACGCTTCAGCGAGGATCATATCAGCAAAACCAAACAGTGTATGAGCTGTTGTGATAGTCAAGCATACTTTGGCGGGTCCTATCTTGTGCACTTGGAATACCCGGCCGTAGCCGCAAGAGGTGGCGGTTGATTGTATCACTTGAAATTGGGCAACGCTGCTTCGCTGGGCATTGCTGTGACAGCCGCTCTTCTTTGCCCCACGCCCAGAAGGCCCTGGGCATATCGTTTTCTCTACAAACACGTTCTCATCGTCAGAGCGGAAGCTCGCGAGCTGTGACGAAGACGCGAAACCATATGGTATTACTTGCCGGACTGCCTGTCAGGATATCCTCGTCTAAACCAGACTGAGTCACGTGCATGCCGACTTCTAGGATGTTTCTCGGGAAGCCGACCACACCTACGCATTTGTTGCTGTCTCTTGTGGGTCACTGACCACCTGGCAATCCTACACAACCTCGCAGGTCGACGTGATCGAACCTGCCGGGACGCTTCAGCGAGGATCATATCAGCAAAACCAAACAGTGTATGAGCTGTTGTGATAGTCAAGCATACTTTGGCGGGTCCTATCTTGTGCACTTGGAATACCCGGCCGTAGCCGCAAGAGGTGCCGGTTGATTGTATCACTTGAAAATTGGCAACGCTGCTTCGCTGGGCATTGCTGTGACAGCCGCTCTTCTTTGCCCCACGCCCCAGAAGGCCCTGGGCATATCGTTTTCTCTACAA
>NW_017383444.1:0-1682 GCF_000006565.2 Toxoplasma gondii ME49
GTCCCAATCGCTTCCTTTTCAGCAATTTCAGGCACTTTTAACTCTCTTTCCAAAGAACTTTTCATCTTTCCCTCACGGTACTTGTTTGCTATCGGTCTCGCGCCAGTACTTAGCTTTATGTGAAACCTACCACACATTTTGCGCTCAAATCCCGATGAACGCGACTCTATAAAAGCGTACCGTACGTGGAACAAAAAACGCAGGGGAAGGACGGGATTCTCACCCTCTATGATGTTCTTTCCCAAGAAACTTAACCCTGCGCTTCCACTGGTAACGCCTCTCGAGGCTACAAGTCAACAGCTCGGAAAGAGCAGTTGATTTCCACTTTGAGCTGATCCCGGTTCACTCGCCGTTACTAAGGGAATCATAGTTATTTTCTTCTCCTCCGCTTAATAATATGCTTAAGTTCAGCGGGTAACCTCGCCTGATTTCAGGTCTGATAAATAAATCGGACAAACGCCCGAGACAAAACAACAACGACGAAACCTCGCAGAGCAACAATGGAACCGAAATTCCATTGCGGTATTGAAGTCGATCGACAGCATCAATGAAACTTTGTCTTCAATGAAGAAGCCACCGTATCTCAATGATGTCATCGATACAACTCAACAATACACTTGAGCCTCTAAAAGAAGAGGCACGAGTAGTTTCTCCGCTGTGTTCATTATTCAGGGTGACATTGAGTATTCAACACTCATGACACCCAATCATACTGCTCCTAGGGGGCTTCAGCCAAACTGAAGCAACGACCCTAAAAAAGCAGAAAATTGTGATTTCAAAGACACTGAAACAGACGTACCAAGGAGAATATCCCCAAGGTGCCATTTGCGTTCAGAAATACTGATGATTCACTGAATTCTGCAATTCACATTGCGTTTCGCAGTTCGCTGCGTCCTTCATCGTTGCGCGAGCCAAGACATCCATTGCTGAAAATTTAAAATAACATTATAGTTTAGGAAGCAATCTGAAAGCACATCGAGAGAGATGCAGAAAGATACAATCTTTCACTCTCTCTCAAATGTTCCTCAGATTTGTTGTTTGAAATAACGGTGTGGGAAAAAAGAATGCACACTGAAGAAACTCCTGGAAATCAGTATCCCAACAGAGACACGAATTTCCAGAAATTGAGCCCCTTCGCTGTGCACCCCCGGATACCTGCACTGGCTTCCAATATTGGAAGCAGCGCAGGATATCCAACATGAAGAAGGCAATAATACCTTTCGATACTATCACGCTTCTTGAATGCAAATCTCTCCAATGGAGAGAGATGCAAACTCATGTTTTGCTTGGGATTCAAAGGTTGATGGTTAATAAAGAATAAGGACGTGTGAATGATCCTTCCGCAGGTTCACCTACGGAAACCTTGTTACGACTTCTCCTTCCTCTAAGTGTTAAGGTTCACAAAACTTCCCATTTCGGGCACGAACGCGCCACAAAACGGTCCGAATAATTCACCGGAACACTCAATCGGTAGGAGCGACGGGCGGTGTGTACAAAGGGCAGGGACGTAATCGGCGCAAGCTGCTGACTTGCGCCTACTAGGCATTCCTCGTTGAAGATTAATAATTGCAATAATCTATCCCCATCACGATGCATACTCACAAGATTACCTAGACCTATCGGCCAAGGTTATAAACTCGTTGGATGCATCAGTGTAGCGCGCGTGCAGCCCAGAACATCTA
>NW_017383446.1:0-1011 GCF_000006565.2 Toxoplasma gondii ME49
GGTCGTTGATGCTACAAATCAACAAAGCTTGTCCACCTTTGGACACATTCGGGGTATCAACCCATCCACCTCTTATTACAGTATGCACTTAACAGCAATTTCAATCTGTTTATTTATAAACAAATTGAAAAGCTCTTCGTGATACTTCGAAGTGGACGAATCCCGAACCTTGTGCGCTCTTTAAAAAACAACAAAAATTTGTTGCGTTTTCAAACAGTCGCACTCTTAAACAACTTCCAAATCTCTCAAAACCCCCGAAGGAGAACAAGAGATCTTCTTCAACTTTTTTGAAGGTCATAACCATACAACACCTTGATTTACCGACGGAGACAATGCCCGTTCCTTGACCCCGCTGCCATAACCAATCAAAGGTTTAGCACGTTTACGGGGTCTCCCCAATTGGCTTGCCGAAAAACAACAAGCCAGCGATGGGAAAACAAGCGGTGAGATTTGATTTTGTTTTTCTCGCGTAGAGGTAAAACAAATTCATAACCTCACGTAGTCAAATGTCTGTTATATCGTGCACTGATCAGTCATCTGGCGCACGATATTACTTCTGTGCAGCCAACCCGGCGCAACACCACTTGTTCGTGACGCGCACCACAACCACACGACAATCCTATAGCACCGCTGAGCAACCGTCTGTTTTTTTCGATGATGCATGTGTTCCCATACGGCACAACGAGCGCCACGCGTACGAGCGCCCGTCCCCATCCACCACCCCAAACAGTAGAGACAAGCTCAGGTGCACAATACAGAGCTAGTTCTTCTCCAGTGCCCTTATCATATATTCCATCGTGCGGTGAAAAACACTAATTTTCTCATGGTCTCGTAAACACTCCAATGAAAAGCAGAAAGCCAACAGTTTCACAAATACAAACACACCATATTCCACTTTGAACTAGCATTCCACTGGCTTTCTGGTAACCAGTCTAGGGAAACACATCAAGTCACGAGCACAAAAAAAAATACACATTTCACTGACTAATGAAGGACTAACATCACTTGCTT
>NW_017383448.1:0-1157 GCF_000006565.2 Toxoplasma gondii ME49
TGATACTCTTGAGCTATTGAAACAACAACGCCTTCATCCTGAATCGATTCATCAGGAATCATGGTCGTTGATGCTACAAATCAACAAAGCTTGTCCACCTTGGACACATTCGGGGTATCAACCCATCCACCTCTTATTACAGTATGCACTTAACAGCATTTCAATCTGTTTATTTATAAACAAATTGAAAAGCTCTTCGTGATACTTCGAAGTGGACGAATCCCGAACCTTGTGCGCTCTTTAAAAAAACAACAAAAATTTGTTGCGTTTTCAAACAGTCGCACACTTAAACAACTTCCAAATCTCTCAAAACCCCCGAAGGAGAACAAGAGATCTTCTTCAACTTTTTTGAAGGTCATAACCATACAACACCTTGATTTACCGACGGAGACAATGCCCGTTCCTTGACCCCGCTGCCATAACCAATCAAAGGTTTAGCACGTTTACGGGGTCTCCCCAATTGGCTTGCCGAAAAACAACAAGCCAGCGATGGGAAAACAAGCGGTGAGATTTGATTTTGTTTTTCTCGCGTAGAGGTAAAACAAATTCATAACCTCACGTAGTCAAATGTCTGTTATATCGTGCACTGATCAGTCATCTGGCGCACGATATTACTTCTGTGCAGCCAACCCGGCGCAACACCACTTGTTCGTGACGCGCACCACAACCACACGACAATCCTATAGCACCGCTGAGCAACCGTCTGTTTTTTTCGATGATGCATGTGTTCCCATACGGCACAACGAGCGCCACGCGTACGAGCGCCCGTCCCCATCCACCACCCCAAACAGTAGAGACAAGCTCAGGTGCACAATACAGAGCTAGTTCTTCTCCAGTGCCCTTATCATATATTCCATCGTGCGGTGAAAAACACTAATTTTCTCATGGTCTCGTAAACACTCCAATGAAAAGCAGAAAGCCAACAGTTTCACAGATACAAACACACCATATTCCACTTTGAACTAGCATTCCACTGGCTTTCTGGTAACCAGTCTAGGGAAACACATCAAGTCACGAGCACAAAAAAAATACACATTTCACTGACTAATGAAGGACTAACATCACTTGCTTTCTTGTAAAGAGTCTGGTGAAACGCATCAAAGCCACTAGCAGCACAAATACACGCATTCTCCACGTTGTCTGTAGACTCTCGAAAT
>NW_017383449.1:0-1502 GCF_000006565.2 Toxoplasma gondii ME49
CTGTCGTCGACGCAGATCGTCAACTTGTCACCGGTACACAAATGCGGAGTAGAAATGCCGACACCCGGAAAACGCGCGGGAGCAAATGCGGAGTGTGACGCCACGCTGTGCAGGCCCCTTGAACACAACTCGCTTTTGCGGGGGCGGCGACGCGTTTGGGAAACTCGTATAATATTAAAACGTGTATTCTGAAGAAAGCCTCGCAGAAAAGAAGCTTTTACTACCGCCTTGGGCGGGGAGACGCAGCCATGTTGTTTTACAACAGTCATGGTGGGTCGTACACGTCCCCAGCAACATGTGAGGAATGTGACGCCAACGAGTGCACACTTTTAGATGGGCACAAATTGTAGAGCGATTATCCTCGCTGTCGGTCATACTGCGTCGAATACACCGGATCCCTTCAGACCTCCGAAGTTAAGCGGCGCAAGGCCCGGTTAGTACTTGGGTGGGGGACTCCCAGGGAATACCCTCGGGTGCTGACAGCTTTTTTCTTCCATCTGCCTGTGTTTTGTACTGGTGGTTGCAAACCATACTTTTTCTACCGATCTTACCACGAACAGTAATGAAACACTTGCGTCTCACAGTATGTGGCGTATATGCATGAACAGTTCGCCCTATATGCGAGGAAACCTGTCAGCATGAATGAACGGAAGACGCCTATGTACTTACACTCCCCCGTCTTGATCATGAAAGATCTGTTCATTGTATATGGCTCTTCTGAAACTATGAAAGGGAAATATAGGCTTGTTGGTGGTATTCCTTATCGGACCAGCGTCCCTTTTACACAAACAAAATGTCTGCTGCCATTTCGAGAGTCTACAGACAACGTGGAGAATGCGTGTATTTGTGCTGCTAGTGACTTTGATGCGTTTCACCAGACTCTTTACAAGAAAGCAAGTGATGTTAGTCCTTCATTAGTCAGTGAAATGTGTATTTTTTTTTGTGCTCGTGACTTGATGTGTTTCCCTAGACTGGTTACCAGAAAGCCAGTGGAATGCTAGTTCAAAGTGGAATATGGTGTGTTTGTATTTGTGAAACTGTTGGCTTTCTGCTTTTCATTGGAGTGTTTACGAGACCATGAGAAAATTAGTGTTTTTCACCGCACGATGGAATATATGATAAGGGCACTGGAGAAGAACTAGCTCTGTATTGTGCACCTGAGCTTGTCTCTACTGTTTGGGGTGGTGGATGGGGACGGGCGCTCGTACGCGTGGCGCTCGTTGTGCCGTATGGGAACACATGCATCATCGAAAAAAACAGACGGTTGCTCAGCGGTGCTATAGGATTGTCGTGTGGTTGTGGTGCGCGTCACGAACAAGTGGTGTTGCGCCGGGTTGGCTGCACAGAAGTAATATCGTGCGCCAGATGACTGATCAGTGCACGATATAACAGACATTTGACTACGTGAGGTTATGAATTTGTTTTACCTCTACGCGAGAAAAACAAAATCAAATCTCACCGCTTGTTTTCCCATCGCTGGCTTGTTGTTTTTCGGCAAGCCA
>NW_017383455.1:0-1245 GCF_000006565.2 Toxoplasma gondii ME49
AAACAACAACGACGAAACCTCGCAGAGCAACAATGGAACCGAAATTCCATTGCGGTATTGAAGTCGATCGACAGCATCAATGAAACTTTGTCTTCAATGAAGAAGCCACCGTATCTCAATGATGTCATCGATACAACTCAACAATACACTTGAGCCTCTAAAAGAAGAGGCACGAGTAGTTTCTCCGCTGTGTTCATTATTCAGGGTGACATTGAGTATTCAACACTCATGACACCCAATCATACTGCTCCTAGGGGGCTTCAGCCAAACTGAAGCAACGACCCTAAAAAAGCAGAAAATTGTGATTTCAAAGACACTGAAACAGACGTACCAAGGAGAATATCCCCAAGGTGCCATTTGCGTTCAGAAATCTGATGATTCACTGAATTCTGCAATTCACATTGCGTTTCGCAGTTCGCTGCGTCCTTCATCGTTGCGCGAGCCAAGACATCCATTGCTGAAAATTTAAAATAACATTATAGTTTAGGAAGCAATCTGATAGCACATCGAGAGAGATGCAGAAAGATACAATCTTTCACTCTCTCTCAAATGTTCCTCAGATTTGTTGTTTGAAATAACGGTGTGGGAAAAAAGAATGCACACTGAAGAAACTCCTGGAAATCAGTATCCCAACAGAGACACGAATTTCCAGAAATTGAGCCCCTTCGCTGTGCACCCCCGGATACCTGCACTGGCTTCCAATATTGGAAGCAGCGCAGGATATCCAACATGAAGAAGGCAATAATACCTTTCGATACTATCACGCTTCTTGAATGCAAATCTCTCCAATGGAGAGAGATGCAAACTCATGTTTTGCTTGGGATTCAAAGGTTGATGGTTAATAAAGAATAAGGACGTGTGAATGATCCTTCCGCAGGTTCACCTACGGAAACCTTGTTACGACTTCTCCTTCCTCTAAGTGTTAAGGTTCACAAAACTTCCCATTTCGGGCACGAACGCGCCACAAAACGGTCCGAATAATTCACCGGAACACTCAATCGGTAGGAGCGACGGGCGGTGTGTACAAAGGGCAGGGACGTAATCGGCGCAAGCTGCTGACTTGCGCCTACTAGGCATTCCTCGTTGAAGATTAATAATTGCAATAATCTATCCCCATCACGATGCATACTCACAAGATTACCTAGACCTATCGGCCAAGGTTATAAACTCGTTGGATGCATCAGTGTAGCGCGCGTGCAGCCCAGAACATCTAAGGGCATCACAGACCTGTTATTGCCTCAAACT
>NW_017383457.1:0-1462 GCF_000006565.2 Toxoplasma gondii ME49
GATTTGCACGTCAGTATCGCTTCGAACCTCCATCAGGGTTTCCCCTGACTTCATTCTACTCAGGCATAGTTCACCATCTTTCGGGTCCTAACAGATATGCTCCAACTCAAACCTCTCTCAGAGATCGTGGTCGGTCGTAGGTGCGAAGAATGGCAAAGCCAAAATCTCCCTACTCTCACTTTCATTGCGCATACAGGAGTAAAACCCGCATACTCGCACATATGTTAGACTCCTTGGTCCGTGTTTCAAGACGGGTCGGTTGGAACCGATTAAGCCAGCATCACAGAAACCGAGTACTCGAAAGTGGAGCTCGGAAACAGGAACACTCCTCAGCCACAAGGAAAAGGAAAGAACAAAGATATAACGGTCCACAAGGAACCTACCTTCTTTGAACGAAATCAATTCCGAGTAGCTGATGCTGACCTCTCCAAAAAGATGAACCGGAAATACATCAAGAAACCAAAGCCTAAACCTGGTGAGAGAGAGAAGGCAAAGGGATAGATGGCAAACCGGCGGCACTTCTTGGAATCAAAAAGGTCCCAATCGCTTCCTTTTCAGCAATTTCAGGCACTTTTAACTCTCTTTCCAAAGAACTTTTCATCTTTCCCTCACGGTACTTGTTTGCTATCGGTCTCGCGCCAGTACTTAGCTTTATGTGAAACCTACCACACATTTTGCGCTCAAATCCCGATGAACGCGACTCTATAAAAGCGTACCGTACGTGGAACAAAAAACGCAGGGGAAGGACGGGATTCTCACCCTCTATGATGTTCTTTCCCAAGAAACTTAACCCTGCGCTTCCACTGGTAACGCCTCTCGAGGCTACAAGTCAACAGCTCGGAAAGAGCAGTTGATTTCCACTTTGAGCTGATCCCGGTTCACTCGCCGTTACTAAGGGAATCATAGTTATTTTCTTCTCCTCCGCTTAATAATATGCTTAAGTTCAGCGGGTAACCTCGCCTGATTTCAGGTCTGATAAATAAATCGGACAAACGCCCGAGACAAAACAACAACGACGAAACCTCGCAGAGCAACAATGGAACCGAAATTCCATTGCGGTATTGAAGTCGATCGACAGCATCAATGAAACTTTGTCTTCAATGAAGAAGCCACCGTATCTCAATGATGTCATCGATACAACTCAACAATACACTTGAGCCTCTAAAAGAAGAGGCACGAGTAGTTTCTCCGCTGTGTTCATTATTCAGGGTGACATTGAGTATTCAACACTCATGACACCCAATCATACTGCTCCTAGGGGGCTTCAGCCAAACTGAAGCAACGACCCTAAAAAAGCAGAAAATTGTGATTTCAAAGACACTGAAACAGACGTACCAAGGAGAATATCCCCAAGGTGCCATTTGCGTTCAGAAATCTGATGATTCACTGAATTCTGCAATTCACATTGCGTTTCGCAGTTCGCTGCGTCCTTCATCGTTGCGCGAGCCAGACATCCATTGCT
>NW_017383459.1:0-1862 GCF_000006565.2 Toxoplasma gondii ME49
CCTCACGGTACTTGTTTGCTATCGGTCTCGCCCCTGTACTTAGCTTTATGTGAAACCTACCACACATTTTGCGCTCAAATCCCGATGAACGCGACTCTATAAAAGCGTACCGTACGTGGAACAAAAAACGCGGGGGAGGGAGGGGATTCTCACCCTCTAAGATGTTCTTTCCCAAGAAACTTAACCCTGCGCTTCCAGTGGAAACGCCTCTCGAGGCTACAAGTCAACAGCTCAGAAAGAGCAGGAGATTTCCACTTTGAGCTGATCCCGGCTCACTCGCCGTTACTAGGGGAATCATAGATATTTTCTTCTCCTCCGCTTAATAATATGCTTAAGTTCAGCGGGTAACCTCGCCTGATTTCAGGTCTGATAAATAAATCGGACAAACGCCCGAGACAAAACAACAACGACGAAACCTCGCAGAGCAACAATGGAACCGAAATTCCATTGCGGTATTGAAGTCGATCGACAGCATCAATGAAACTTTGTCTTCAATGAAGAAGCCACCGTATCTCAATGATGTCATCGATACAACTCAACAATACACTTGAGCCTCTAAAAGAAGAGGCACGAGTAGTTTCTCCGCTGTGTTCATTATTCAGGGTGACATTGAGTATTCAACACTCATGACACCCAATCATACTGCTCCTAGGGGGCTTCAGCCAAACTGAAGCAACGACCCTAAAAAAGCAGAAAATTGTGATTTCAAAGACACTGAAACAGACGTACCAAGGAGAATATCCCCAAGGTGCCATTTGCGTTCAGAAATCTGATGATTCACTGAATTCCGCAATTCACATTGCGTTTCGCAGTTCGCTGCGTCCTTCATCGTTGCGCGAGCCAAGACATCCATTGCTGAAAATTTAAAATAACATTATAGTTTAGGAAGCAATCTGAAAGCACATCGAGAGAGATGCAGAAAGATACAATCTTTCACTCTCTCTCAAATGTTCCTCAGATTTGTTGTTTGAAATAACGGTGTGGGAAAAAAGAATGCACACTGAAGAAACTCCTGGAAATCAGTATCCCAACAGAGACACGAATTTCCAGAAATTGAGCCCCTTCGCTGTGCACCCCCGGATACCTGCACTGGCTTCCAATATTGGAAGCAGCGCAGGATATCCAACATGAAGAAGGCAATAATACCTTTCGATACTATCACGCTTCTTGAATGCAAATCTCTCCAATGGAGAGAGATGCAAACTCATGTTTTGCTTGGGATTCAAAGGTTGATGGTTAATAAAGAATAAGGACGTGTGAATGATCCTTCCGCAGGTTCACCTACGGAAACCTTGTTACGACTTCTCCTTCCTCTAAGTGTTAAGGTTCACAAAACTTCCCATTTCGGGCACGAACGCGCCACAAAACGGTCCGAATAATTCACCGGAACACTCAATCGGTAGGAGCGACGGGCGGTGTGTACAAAGGGCAGGGACGTAATCGGCGCAAGCTGCTGACTTGCGCCTACTAGGCATTCCTCGTTGAAGATTAATAATTGCAATAATCTATCCCCATCACGATGCATACTCACAAGATTACCTAGACCTATCGGCCAAGGTTATAAACTCGTTGGATGCATCAGTGTAGCGCGCGTGCAGCCCAGAACATCTAAGGGCATCACAGACCTGTTATTGCCTCAAACTTCCTTGCGTTAGACACGCAAAGTCCCTCTAAGAAGTGATACAAGAACACGAAGTTCCTGATCCTATTTAGCAGGTTAAGGTCTCGTTCGTTAACGGAATTAACCAGACAAATCACTCCACCAACTAAGAACGGCCATGCACCACCACCCATAGAATAGAGAAAGAGCTATCAATCTGTCAATCCTTCCTATGTCTGGACCTGGTGAGTTTCCCCGTGTT
>NW_017383460.1:0-1301 GCF_000006565.2 Toxoplasma gondii ME49
ACAAAATTCATAACCTCACGTAGTCAAATGTCTGTTATATCGTGCACTGATCAGTCATCTGGCGCACGATATTACTTCTGTGCAGCCAACCCGGCGCAACACCACTTGTTCGTGACGCGCACCACAACCACACGACAATCCTATAGCACCGCTGAGCAACCGTCTGTTTTTTTCGATGATGCATGTGTTCCCATACGGCACAACGAGCGCCACGCGTACGAGCGCCCGTCCCCATCCACCACCCCAAACAGTAGAGACAAGCTCAGGTGCACAATACAGAGCTAGTTCTTCTCCAGTGCCCTTATCATATATTCCATCGTGCGGTGAAAAACACTAATTTTCTCATGGTCTCGTAAACACTCCAATGAAAAGCAGAAAGCCAACAGTTTCACAAATACAAACACACCATATTCCACTTTGAACTAGCATTCCACTGGCTTTCTGGTAACCAGTCTAGGGAAACACATCAAGTCACGAGCACAAAAAAAAATACACATTTCACTGACTAATGAAGGACTAACATCACTTGCTTTCTTGTAAAGAGTCTGGTGAAACGCATCAAAGTCACTAGCAGCACAAATACACGCATTCTCCACGTTGTCTGTAGACTCTCGAAATGGCAGCAGACATTTTGTTTGTGTAAAAGGGACGCTGGTACGATAAGGAATAACAACAACAAGCTATATTTTCCTTTCATAGTTTCAGAAGAGCCATATACAATGAACAGATCTTTCATGATCAAGACGGGGGAGTAAGTACATAGGCGTCTTCCGTTCATTCATGCTGACAGGTTTCCTCGCATATAGGGCGAACTGTTCATGCATATACGCCACATACTCGTGAGACGCAAGTGTTTCATTACTGTTCGTGGTAAGATCGGTAGAAAAAGTATGGTTTGCAACCACCAGTACAAAACACAGGCAGATGGAAGAAAAAAGCTGTCAGCACCCGAGGGTATTCCCTGGGAGTCCCCCACCCAAGTACTAACCGGGCCTTGCGCCGCTTAACTTCGGAGGTCTGAAGGGATCCGGTGTATTCGACGCAGTATGACCGACAGCGAGGATAATCGCTCTACAATTTGTGCCCATCTAAAAGTGTGCACTCGTTGGCGTCACATTCCTCACATGTTGCTGGGGACGTGTACGACCCACCATGACTGTTGTAAAACAACATGGCTGCGTCTCCCCGCCCAAGGCGGTAGTAAAAGCTTCTTTTCTGCGAGGCTTTCTTCAGAATACACGTTTTAATATTATACGAGTTTCCCAAACGCGTCGCCGCCCCCGCAAAAGCGAGTTGTGTTC
>NW_017383461.1:0-1456 GCF_000006565.2 Toxoplasma gondii ME49
ACCTCGAAAACACCAAAAAAACACTCAATCAACCGTCTATTTTCCGGCCTCTTTCGTGTTTTATGGCATAAACAGAAGTGTAAGCCTGCCTCACTCAAGGTTCTACATCAAAACGCGACGTTTTTTGGTCGCCTGGTGAGCCTTAACAGCAACACCAGTTTCTGATGATACTCTTGAGCTATTTGAAACAACAACGCCTTCATCCTGAATCGATTCATCAGGAATCATGGTCGTTGATGCTACAAATCAACAAAGCTTGTCCACCTTGGACACATTCGGGGTATCAACCCATCCACCTCTTATTACAGTATGCACTTAACAGCATTTCAATCTGTTTATTTATAAACAAATTGAAAAGCTCTTCGTGATACTTCGAAGTGGACGAATCCCGAACCTTGTGCGCTCTTTAAAAAAACAACAAAAATTTGTTGCGTTTTCAAACAGTCGCACACTTAAACAACTTCCAAATCTCTCAAAACCCCCGAAGGAGAACAAGAGATCTTCTTCAACTTTTTTGAAGGTCATAACCATACAACACCTTGATTTACCGACGGAGACGATGCCCGTTCCTTGACCCCGCTGCCATAACCAATCAAAGGTTTAGCACGTTTACGGGGTCTCCCCAATTGGCTTGCCGAAAAACAACAAGCCAGCGATGGGAAAACAAGCGGTGAGATTTGATTTTGTTTTTCTCGCGTAGAGGTAAAACAAATTACATAACCTCACGTAGTCAAATGTCTGTTATATCGTGCACTGATCAGTCATCTGGCGCACGATATTACTTCTGTGCAGCCAACCCGGCGCAACACCACTTGTTCGTGACGCGCACCACAACCACACGACAATCCTATAGCACCGCTGAGCAACCGTCTGTTTTTTTCGATGATGCATGTGTTCCCATACGGCACAACGAGCGCCACGCGTACGAGCGCCCGTCCCCATCCACCACCCCAAACAGTAGAGACAAGCTCAGGTGCACAATACAGAGCTAGTTCTTCTCCAGTGCCCTTATCATATATTCCATCGTGCGGTGAAAAACACTAATTTTCTCATGGTCTCGTAAACACTCCAATGAAAAGCAGAAAGCCAACAGTTTCACAAATACAAACACACCATATTCCACTTTGAACTAGCATTCCACTGGCTTTCTGGTAACCAGTCTAGGGAAACACATCAAGTCACGAGCACAAAAAAAAATACACATTTCACTGACTAATGAAGGACTAACATCACTTGCTTTCTTGTAAAGAGTCTGGTGAAACGCATCAAAGTCACTAGCAGCACAAATACACGCATTCTCCACGTTGTCTGTAGACTCTCGAAATGGCAGCAGACATTTTGTTTGTGTAAAAGGGACGCTGGTACGATAAGGAATAACAACAACAAGCTATATTTTCCTTTCATAGTTTCAGAAGAGCCATATACAATGAACAGATCTTTCATGATCAAGACGGGG
>NW_017383462.1:0-1181 GCF_000006565.2 Toxoplasma gondii ME49
GTTCCGGTGATTATTCGGACTGTTTTGTGGCGCGTTCGTGCCCGAAATGGGAAGTTTTGTGAACCTTAACACTTAGAGGAAGGAGAAGTCGTAACAAGGTTTCCGTAGGTGAACCTGCGGAAGGATCATTCACACGTCCTTATTCTTTATTAACCATCAACCTTTGAATCCCAAGCAAAACATGAGTTTGCATCTCTCTCCATTGGAGAGATTTGCATTCAAGAAGCGTGATAGTATCGAAAGGTATTATTGCCTTCTTCATGTTGGATATCCTGCGCTGCTTCCAATATTGGAAGCCAGTGCAGGTATCCGGGGGTGCACAGCGAAGGGGCTCAATTTCTGGAAATTCGTGTCTCTGTTGGGATACTGATTTCCAGGAGTTTCTTCAGTGTGCATTCTTTTTTCCCACACCGTTATTTCAAACAACAAATCTGAGGAACATTTGAGAGAGAGTGAAAGATTGTATCTTTCTGCATCTCTCTCGATGTGCTTTCAGATTGCTTCCTAAACTATAATGTTATTTTAAATTTTCAGCAATGGATGTCTTGGCTCGCGCAACGATGAAGGACGCAGCGAACTGCGAAACGCAATGTGAATTGCAGAATTCAGTGAATCATCAGATTTCTGAACGCAAATGGCACCTTGGGGATATTCTCCTCGGTACGTCTGTTTCAGTGTCTTTGAAATCACAATTTTCTGCTTTTTTAGGGTCGTTGCTTCAGTTTGGCTGAAGCCCCCTAGGAGCAGTATGATTGGGTGTCATGAGTGTTGAATACTCAATGTCACCCTGAATAATGAACACAGCGGAGAAACTACTCGTGCCTCTTCTTTTAGAGGCTCAAGTGTATTGTTGAGTTGTATCGATGACATCATTGAGATACGGTGGCTTCTTCATTGAAGACAAAGTTTCATTGATGCTGTCGATCGACTTCAATACCGCAATGGAATTTCGGTTCCATTGTTGCTCTGCGAGGTTTCGTCGTTGTTGTTTTGTCTCGGGCGTTTGTCCGATTTATTTATCAGACCTGAAATCAGGCGAGGTTACCCGCTGAACTTAAGCATATTATTAAGCGGAGGAGAAGAAAATAACTATGATTCCCTTAGTAACGGCGAGTGAACCGGGATCAGCTCAAAGTGGAAATCAACTGCTCTTTCCGAGCTGTTGACTTGTAGCCTCGAGA
>NW_017383464.1:0-2041 GCF_000006565.2 Toxoplasma gondii ME49
TTAACCTGCTAAATAGGATCAGGAACTTCGTGTTCTTGTATCACTTCTTAGAGGGACTTTGCGTGTCTAACGCAAGGAAGTTTGAGGCAATAACAGGTCTGTGATGCCCTTAGATGTTCTGGGCTGCACGCGCGCTACACTGATGCATCCAACGAGTTTATAACCTTGGCCGATAGGTCTAGGTAATCTTGTGAGTATGCATCGTGATGGGGATAGATTATTGCAATTATTAATCTTCAACGAGGAATGCCTAGTAGGCGCAAGTCAGCAGCTTGCGCCGATTACGTCCCTGCCCTTTGTACACACCGCCCGTCGCTCCTACCGATTGAGTGTTCCGGTGAATTATTCGGACCGTTTTGTGGCGCGTTCGTGCCCGAAATGGGAAGTTTTGTGAACCTTAACACTTAGAGGAAGGAGAAGTCGTAACAAGGTTTCCGTAGGTGAACCCTGCGGAAGGATCATTCACACGTCCTTATTCTTTATTAACCATCAACCTTTGAATCCCAAGCAAAACATGAGTTTGCATCTCTCTCCATTGGAGAGATTTGCATTCAAGAAGCGTGATAGTATCGAAAGGTATTATTGCCTTCTTCATGTTGGATATCCTGCGCTGCTTCCAATATTGGAAGCCAGTGCAGGTTATCCGGGGGTGCACAGCGAAGGGGCTCAATTTCTGGGGAATTCGTGTCTCTGTTGGGATATGATTTCCAGGAGTTTCTTCAGTGTGCATTCTTTTTTCCCACACCGTTATTTCAAACAACAAATCTGAGGAACATTTGAGAGAGAGTGAAAGATTGTATCTTTCTGCATCTCTCTCGATGTGCTTTCAGATTGCTTCCTAAACTATAATGTTATTTTAAATTTTCAGCAATGGATGTCTTGGCTCGCGCAACGATGAAGGACGCAGCGAACTGCGAAACGCAATGTGAATTGCAGAATTCAGTGAATCATCAGATTTCTGAACGCAAATGGCACCTTGGGGATATTCTCCTTGGTACGTCTGTTTCAGTGTCTTTGAAATCACAATTTTCTGCTTTTTTAGGGTCGTTGCTTCAGTTTGGCTGAAGCCCCCTAGGAGCAGTATGATTGGGTGTCATGAGTGTTGAATACTCAATGTCACCCTGAATAATGAACACAGCGGAGAAACTACTCGTGCCTCTTCTTTTAGAGGCTCAAGTGTATTGTTGAGTTGTATCGATGACATCATTGAGATACGGTGGCTTCTTCATTGAAGACAAAGTTTCATTGATGCTGTCGATCGACTTCAATACCGCAATGGAATTTCGGTTCCATTGTTGCTCTGCGAGGTTTCGTCGTTGTTGTTTTGTCTCGGGCGTTTGTCCGATTTATTTATCAGACCTGAAATCAGGCGAGGTTACCCGCTGAACTTAAGCATATTATTAAGCGGAGGAGAAGAAATAACTATGATTCCCTTAGTAACGGCGAGTGAACCGGGATCAGCTCAAAGTGGAAATCAACTGCTCTTTCCGAGCTGTTGACTTGTAGCCTCGAGAGGCGTTACCAGTGGAAGCGCAGGGTTAAGTTTCTTGGGAAAGAACATCATAGAGGGTGAGAATCCCGTCCTTCCCCTGCGTTTTTTGTTCCACGTACGGTACGCTTTTATAGAGTCGCGTTCATCGGGATTTGAGCGCAAAATGTGTGGTAGGTTTCACATAAAGCTAAGTACTGGCGCGAGACCGATAGCAAACAAGTACCGTGAGGGAAAGATGAAAAGTTCTTTGGAAAGAGAGTTAAAAGTGCCTGAAATTGCTGAAAAGGAAGCGATTGGGACCTTTTTGATTCCAAGAAGTGCCGCCGGTTTGCCATCTATCCCTTTGCCTTCTCTCTCTCACCAGGTTTAGGCTTTGGTTTCTTGATGTATTTCCGGTTCATCTTTTTGGAGAGGTCAGCATCAGCTACTCGGAATTGATTTCGTTCAAAGAAGGTAGGTTCCTTGTGGACCGTTATATCTTTGTTCTTTCCTTTTCCTTGTGGCTGAGGAGTGTTCCTGTTTCCGAGCTCCACTTTCGAGTACTCGGTT
>NW_017383469.1:0-1689 GCF_000006565.2 Toxoplasma gondii ME49
TGAAATTGGGCAACGCTGCTTCGCTGGGCATTGCTGTGACAGCCGCTCTTCTTTGCCCCACGCCCAGAAGGCCCTGGGCATATCGTTTTCTCTACAAACACGTTCTCATCGTCAGAGCGGAAGCTCGCGAGCTGTGACGAAGACGCGAAACCATATGGTATTACTTGCCGGACTGCCTGTCAGGATATCCTCGTCTAAACCAGACTGAGTCACGTGCATGCCGACTTCTAGGATGTTTCTCGGGAAGCCGACCACACCTACGCATTTGTTGCTGTCTCTTGTGGGTCACTGACCACCTGGCAATCCTACACAACCTCGCAGGTCGACGTGATCGAACCTGCCGGGACGCTTCAGCGAGGATCATATCAGCAAAACCAAACAGTGTATGAGCTGTTGTGATAGTCAAGCATACTTTGGCGGGTCCTATCTTGTGCACTTGGAATACCCGGCCGTAGCCGCAAGAGGTGGCGGTTGATTGTATCACTTGAAATTGGGCAACGCTGCTTCGCTGGGCATTGCTGTGACAGCCGCTCTTCTTTGCCCCTACGCCCAGAAGGCCCTGGGCATATCGTTTTCTCTACAAACACGTTCTCATCGTCAGAGCGGAAGCTCGCGAGCTGTGACGAAGACGCGAAACCATATGGTATTACTTGCCGGACTGCCTGTCAGGATATCCTCGTCTAAACCAGACTGAGTCACGTGCATGCCGACTTCTAGGATGTTTCTCGGGAAGCCGACCACACCTACGCATTTGTTGCTGTCTCTTGTGGGTCACTGACCACCTGGCAATCCTACACAACCTCGCAGGTCGACGTGATCGAACCTGCCGGGACGCTTCAGCGAGGATCATATCAGCAAAACCAAACAGTGTATGAGCTGTTGTGATAGTCAAGCATACTTTGGCGGGTCCTATCTTGTGCACTTGGAATACCCGGCCGTAGCCGCAAGAGGTGGCGGTTGATTGTATCACTTGAAATTGGGCAACGCTGCTTCGCTGGGCATTGCTGTGACAGCCGCTCTTCTTTGCCCCACGCCCAGAAGGCCCTGGGCATATCGTTTTCTCTACAAACACGTTCTCATCGTCAGAGCGGAAGCTCGCGAGCTGTGACGAAGACGCGAAACCATATGGTATTACTTGCCGGACTGCCTGTCAGGATATCCTCGTCTAAACCAGACTGAGTCACGTGCATGCCGACTTCTAGGATGTTTCTCGGGAAGCCGACCACACCTACGCATTTGTTGCTGTCTCTTGTGGGTCACTGACCACCTGGCAATCCTACACAACCTCGCAGGTCGACGTGATCGAACCTGCCGGGACGCTTCAGCGAGGATCATATCAGCAAAACCAAACAGTGTATGAGCTGTTGTGATAGTCAAGCATACTTTGGCGGGTCCTATCTTGTGCACTTGGAATACCCGGCC
Source organism: Toxoplasma gondii ME49 (assembly GCF_000006565.2). NCBI lineage: Eukaryota > Apicomplexa > Conoidasida > Eucoccidiorida > Sarcocystidae > Toxoplasma > Toxoplasma gondii. Next base: position 1,423 of record NW_017383469.1, read on the forward strand.
GTAGCCGCAAGAGGTGGCGGTTGATTGTATCACTTGAAATTGGGCAACGCTGCTTCGCTGGGCATTGCTGTGACAGCCGCTCTTCTTTGCCCCACGCCCAGAAGGCCCTGGGCATATCGTTTTCTCTACAAACACGTTCTCATCGTCAGAGCGGAAGCTCGCGAGCTGTGACGAAGACGCGAAACCATATGGTATTACTTGCCGGACTGCCTGTCAGGATATCCTCGTCTAAACCAGACTGAGTCACGTGCATGCCGACTTCTAGGA
>NW_017383471.1:0-1051 GCF_000006565.2 Toxoplasma gondii ME49
GGAGGAGAAGAAAATACCTATGATCCCTTAGTAACGGCGAGTGAACCGGATCAGCTCAAAGTGGAAATCAACTGCTCTTTCCGAGCTGTTGACTTGTAGCCTCGAGAGGCGTTACCAGTGGAAGCGCAGGGTTAAGTTTCTTGGGAAAGAACATCATAGAGGGTGAGAATCCCGTCCTTCCCCTGCGTTTTTTGTTCCACGTACGGTACGCTTTTATAGAGTCGCGTTCATCGGGATTTGAGCGCAAAATGTGTGGTAGGTTTCACATAAAGCTAAGTACTGGCGCGAGACCGATAGCAAACAAGTACCGTGAGGGAAAGATGAAAAGTTCTTTGGAAAGAGAGTTAAAAGTGCCTGAAATTGCTGAAAAGGAAGCGATTGGGACCTTTTTGATTCCAAGAAGTGCCGCCGGTTTGCCATCTATCCCTTTGCCTTCTCTCTCTCACCAGGTTTAGGCTTTGGTTTCTTGATGTATTTCCGGTTCATCTTTTTGGAGAGGTCAGCATCAGCTACTCGGAATTGATTTCGTTCAAAGAAGGTAGGTTCCTTGTGGACCGTTATATCTTTGTTCTTTCCTTTTCCTTGTGGCTGAGGAGTGTTCCTGTTTCCGAGCTCCACTTTCGAGTACTCGGTTTCTGTGATGCTGGCTTAATCGGTTCCAACCGACCCGTCTTGAAACACGGACCAAGGAGTCTAACATATGTGCGAGTATGCGGGTTTTACTCCTGTATGCGCAATGAAAGTGAGAGTAGGGAGATTTTGGCTTTGCCATTCTTCGCACCTACGACCGACCACGATCTCTGAGAGAGGTTTGGGTTGTAGCATATCTGCTGTGACGACCCGACCGATAGTATGCTGTACTATGCCTGAGTAAAATGTGAAGTCGGGGAGAAACCCCTGATGGAGGGTCCATAGCGATACTGACGTGCAAATCGTTCGTCAAACTTGGGTATAGGGGGCGAAGACTTATCGAACCATCTAGTAGCTGGTTTCTTTCGAAAGTTCTCTCAGGATAGCTGGAAGTTTGTTAGTTTTATCAGGTAAGCGAATG
>NW_017383473.1:0-1188 GCF_000006565.2 Toxoplasma gondii ME49
GACCCCGTAAACGTGCTAAACCTTTGATTGGTTATGGCAGCGGGGTCAAGGAACGGGCATTGTCTCCGTCGGTAAATCAAGGTGTTGTATGGTTATGACCTTCAAAAAAGTTGAAGAAGATCTCTTGTTCTCCTTCGGGGGTTTTGAGAGATTTGGAAGTTGTTTAAGTGTGCGACTGTTTGAAAACGCAACAAATTTTTGTTGTTTTTTTAAAGAGCGCACAAGGTTCGGGATTCGTCCACTTCGAAGTATCACGAAGAGCTTTTCAATTTGTTTATAAATAAACAGATTGAAATGCTGTTAAGTGCATACTGTAATAAGAGGTGGATGGGTTGATACCCCGAATGTGTCCAAGGTGGACAAGCTTTGTTGATTTGTAGCATCAACGACCATGATTCCTGATGAATCGATTCAGGATGAAGGCGTTGTTGTTTCAAATAGCTCAAGAGTATCATCAGAAACTGGTGTTGCTGTTAAGGCTCACCAGGCGACCAAAAAACGTCGCGTTTTGATGTAGAACCTTGAGTGAGGCAGGCTTACACTTCTGTTTATGCCATAAAACACGAAAGAGGCCGGAAAATAGACGGTTGATTGAGTGTTTTTTTGGTGTTTTCGAGGTGGTCTGTCTCAGGAACATATTAACCTGGTTGATCCTGCCAGTAGTCATATGCTTGTCTTAAAGATTAAGCCATGCATGTCTAAGTATAAGCTTTTATACGGCTAAACTGCGAATGGCTCATTAAAACAGTTATAGTTTATTTGATGGTCTTTACTACATGGATAACCGTGGTAATTCTATGGCTAATACATGCGCACATGCCTCTTCCCCTGGAAGGGCAGTGTTTATTAGATACAGAACCAACCCACCTTCCGGTGGTCCTCAGGTGATTCATAGTAACCGAACGGATCGCGTTGACTTCGGTCTGCGACGGATCATTCAAGTTTCTGACCTATCAGCTTTCGACGGTACTGTATTGGACTACCGTGGCAGTGACGGGTAACGGGGAATTAGGGTTCGATTCCGGAGAGGGAGCCTGAGAAACGGCTACCACATCTAAGGAAGGCAGCAGGCGCGCAAATTACCCAATCCTGATTCAGGGAGGTAGTGACAAGAAATAACAACACTGGAAATTTCATTTCTAGTGATTGGAATGATAGGAATCCAAACCCCTTTCAGAGTAACAATTG
>NW_017383475.1:0-1553 GCF_000006565.2 Toxoplasma gondii ME49
AAACTATAACTGTTTTAATGAGCCATTCGCAGTTTAGCCGTATAAAAGCTTATACTTAGACATGCATGGCTTAATCTTTAAGACAAGCATATGACTACTGGCAGGATCAACCAGGTTAATATGTTCCTGAGACAGACCACCTCGAAAACACCAAAAAAACACTCAATCAACCGTCTATTTTCCGGCCTCTTTCGTGTTTTATGGCATAAACAGAAGTGTAAGCCTGCCTCACTCAAGGTTCTACATCAAAACGCGACGTTTTTTGGTCGCCTGGTGAGCCTTAACAGCAACACCAGTTTCTGATGATACTCTTGAGCTATTTGAAACAACAACGCCTTCATCCTGAATCGATTCATCAGGAATCATGGTCGTTGATGCTACAAATCAACAAAGCTTGTCCACCTTGGACACATTCGGGGTATCAACCCATCCACCTCTTATTACAGTATGCACTTAACAGCATTTCAATCTGTTTATTTATAAACAAATTGAAAAGCTCTTCGTGATACTTCGAAGTGGACGAATCCCGAACCTTGTGCGCTCTTTAAAAAAACAACAAAAATTTGTTGCGTTTTCAAACAGTCGCACACTTAAACAACTTCCAAATCTCTCAAAACCCCCGAAGGAGAACAAGAGATCTTCTTCAACTTTTTTGAAGGTCATAACCATACAACACCTTGATTTACCGACGGAGACAATGCCCGTTCCTTGACCCCGCTGCCATAACCAATCAAAGGTTTAGCACGTTTACGGTGTCTCCCCAATTGGCTTGCCGAAAAACAACAAGCCAGCGATGGGAAAACAAGCGGTGAGATTTGATTTTGTTTTTCTCGCGTAGAGGTAAAACAAATTCATAACCTCACGTAGTCAAATGTCTGTTATATCGTGCACTGATCAGTCATCTGGCGCACGATATTACTTCTGTGCAGCCAACCCGGCGCAACACCACTTGTTCGTGACGCGCACCACAACCACACGACAATCCTATAGCACCGCTGAGCAACCGTCTGTTTTTTTCGATGATGCATGTGTTCCCATACGGCACAACGAGCGCCACGCGTACGAGCGCCCGTCCCCATCCACCACCCCAAACAGTAGAGACAAGCTCAGGTGCACAATACAGAGCTAGTTCTTCTCCAGTGCCCTTATCATATATTCCATCGTGCGGTGAAAAACACTAATTTTCTCATGGTCTCGTAAACACTCCAATGAAAAGCAGAAAGCCAACAGTTTCACAAATACAAACACACCATATTCCACTTTGAACTAGCATTCCACTGGCTTTCTGGTAACCAGTCTAGGGAAACACATCAAGTCACGAGCACAAAAAAAAATACACATTTCACTGACTAATGAAGGACTAACATCACTTGCTTTCTTGTAAAGAGTCTGGTGAAACGCATCAAAGTCACTAGCAGCACAAATACACGCCATTCTCCACGTTGTCTGTAGACTCTCGAAATGGCAGCAGACATTTTTGTTTGTGTAAAAGGGACGCTGGTACGATAAGGAATAACAACAACCAGCTATATTTTCCTTTCATAGTTTCAGAA
>NW_017383477.1:0-1362 GCF_000006565.2 Toxoplasma gondii ME49
CTGGTTACCAGAAAGCCAGTGGAATGCTAGTTCAAAGTGGAATATGGTGTGTTTGTATTTGTGAAACTGTTGGCTTTCTGCTTTTCATTGGAGTGTTTACGAGACCATGAGAAAATTAGTGTTTTTCACCGCACGATGGAATATATGATAAGGGCACTGGAGAAGAACTAGCTCTGTATTGTGCACCTGAGCTTGTCTCTACTGTTTGGGGTGGTGGATGGGGACGGGCGCTCGTACGCGTGGCGCTCGTTGTGCCGTATGGGAACACATGCATCATCGAAAAAAACAGACGGTTGCTCAGCGGTGCTATAGGATTGTCGTGTGGTTGTGGTGCGCGTCACGAACAAGTGGTGTTGCGCCGGGTTGGCTGCACAGAAGTAATATCGTGCGCCAGATGACTGATCAGTGCACGATATAACAGACATTTGACTACGTGAGGTTATGAATTTGTTTTACCTCTACGCGAGAAAAACAAAATCAAATCTCACCGCTTGTTTTCCCATCGCTGGCTTGTTGTTTTTCGGCAAGCCAATTGGGGAGACCCCGTAAACGTGCTAAACCTTTGATTGGTTATGGCAGCGGGGTCAAGGAACGGGGCATTGTCTCCGTCGGTAAATCAAGGTGTTGTATGGTTATGACCTTCAAAAAAAGTTGAAGAAGATCTCTTGTTCTCCTTCGGGGGTTTTGAGAGATTTGGAATTTGTTTAAGTGTGCGACTGTTTGAAAACGCAACAAATTTTTGTTGTTTTTTTAAAGAGCGCACAAGGTTCGGGATTCGTCCACTTCGAAGTATCACGAAGAGCTTTTCAATTTGTTTATAAATAAACAGATTGAAATGCTGTTAAGTGCATACTGTAATAAGAGGTGGATGGGTTGATACCCCGAATGTGTCCAAGGTGGACAAGCTTTGTTGATTTGTAGCATCAACGACCATGATTCCTGATGAATCGATTCAGGATGAAGGCGTTGTTGTTTCAAATAGCTCAAGAGTATCATCAGAAACTGGTGTTGCTGTTAAGGCTCACCAGGCGACCAAAAAACGTCGCGTTTTGATGTAGAACCTTGAGTGAGGCAGGCTTACACTTCTGTTTATGCCATAAAACACGAAAGAGGCCGGAAAATAGACGGTTGATTGAGTGTTTTTTTGGTGTTTTCGAGGTGGTCTGTCTCAGGAACATATTAACCTGGTTGATCCTGCCAGTAGTCATATGCTTGTCTTAAAGATTAAGCCATGCATGTCTAAGTATAAGCTTTTATACGGCTAAACTGCGAATGGCTCATTAAAACAGTTATAGTTTATTTGATGGTCTTTACTACATGGGATACCGTGGTAATTCTATGGCTAATACATGCGCACATGCC
>NW_017383479.1:0-1303 GCF_000006565.2 Toxoplasma gondii ME49
ACTGGTCTTCACACTTCAGACTCCAGAGCGCTTGGGTAGGGGGCAGGGCTGCCGGCTGTGTCCCCAGTGTCCCCACACTTCACTGCCAGAGTGACCCTGAGTTCAAGCGGCCTCCCACAGGTGGGACAGCCCTGCAGATGCAGGAACTTCACATTTGCTGTGCCGTCAAGCTGTATGCTCACTGTCCCCTCCTCCAACACCTGCTCAGTAAACAGGTACCTCAAGTGTCCGCTACCACCAGCCTGTCACCAGATGTCACCTGTCTCCTGTCACCAGAGCCACACATGAAGACAACTAAGCTCAAAGGAATGCAGCTGAAGCCGGGCCTGGTGATGGCCTTTGATCTCAACACTCAGGAGGCAGAGGCAGGCTTATCTCTGTGAGTTCGAGACCAGCCTGGTCTACATGGTGAGCCAAGGCTATGGAGAGAGACCCTGACCTCTGAGAGAGAGCTATCTGAGAGCACCCATGCCATCCCAGGCCCTGGCAGAGGTTGGTGCTGCCCTCCCCAACCTAGACCACCTAGGGGACATGACAGAGGCAAATGTTACTTCTGCTGTTTGCAGCCTCACGGTCCCCACTAGACATTCTCATTCTCCTCTAGTGCTGGCTTCCTGCCTCTGCGGGACTACTTGTGATAAGCTTCAAATTCCCCCATGCCCTTGAGAAAGGCTACAGAATGAGCCAGCGCTGCTACTGGCCTGTCCCCTCCCTCCCTCCCTGCACCTGAGCAGGGCCAGAGTGGGCAGAACAGAGCATTGACCCTCAGCCAACACCAGAAGGAAACTGAGGCCTGGGAAGGACTGAGCTCCAGAACTCCAGAAGGAGAGGGCCAGGGGAACCCACCTCCTGACCTCTCAACCAGGACGCTTCCTGTGCGTCCAGGTGCTAGTCTGTCTCTCTCCGTTGCTCAGTGAGCCACCCCTCCCAGCTCTGAAAACTGATGGCAGAGCCAGGACTCAAACCCCGGCTGGGGAAACTTCTGCAGCTACAGGAATCAGAGAGTGTCCTGAGCCACAGGAGGGGGGTCCAGGTGAGGCAGGTGCCCACCAGAAAGGGCTTGGAGCCGAGCTGCTTGACTAATGGAAGGGAGGGGTGGATGGCAGGAGCGGGCACGCAAAGTGGGGGTGAGGCTAGGGCAGTCCCTGCTCCTCGCCAGCATCTCTCAGATACTCCCACTAGAACTGGAGCCTCTGCCTCACCCGGCCGGGCCCCCGGCAGCACACAGGGAGAGGTCAAGCATTGTATCAAGCAGACTTCTGCATCTTACTGTTGCCGGCACGGGTGGGTCATAAAAACACTA
>NW_017383480.1:0-1072 GCF_000006565.2 Toxoplasma gondii ME49
AAATAAGATTCTTATTGACATGTGCAAACAAGCGGTGACATGAGATTACCTTTAAAATGACTGTTCTTACCTTCGTACAGGTAAAATTAGCTACCTTTTCTATCAACCAAAAACAATGTAATCGCTTTGCGATCAGGTCGTTTCTCTGCAATAAATGTTCTTAGTTTGATATGAATATTGTGAAAAAAAAAACCCAAAAAAAAAAAAAAAAAAATAAAAAAAAGAATATTGAAACAGTTTTTAGTTTGTTGATTCTGTGATCTAAAAATGTTAAGCGGTGGTCATTTTATATGTAATAATTGAATAAGTTAGGATTTTGAATTTAAAAAAATTGGATTCCCTCCTTCATACCTGGAAGTTCATGTAATTTTAAGGAAGAGCGTCATTTTGGTAGTACATATTGATGTTGGAGATATGACCCTTCATTTCAGAAATAGTTATTTGTTGGTCTGCTTAGCAATAAATGATAATTAAGTCGCTGTTTCTTTTTTTTTTTTTTTGTCATATTAGTTCTTTAAGATTTTTGGGGTTTTTTTCTGTCTTTTGGCTTAAATTGGTTTCCTGATTTTAAATTTAGACCAAGTTAATGAGCGGCAAGCAAAAAGGAAAAAATTTTGATCAGTAATAGCAAATAAATCTCTCTGTGCTGAAAGCATATGGCTCTTTATGTTAAAATAATACAATTAAGTCACTAGGTTGATAAATTGACAACTTGTTCATTTTTATAATTTTTATAAGTATCAAAATTGTGAATATTCAAAAATTGTTTTTATAATTTATTTCATAGGATAGCTTAATTCATTGTATTAGATGCAACGCAAAACTTTTAGCTGTTGACAAAGAATTATTGGAAACTGTTTTGATCATCTTGCACATTACATGCACCTTCCATTTTTCCGCCGAGAATTGAAATATTCACTACCTGCTTTCTAACATTTTTATCCGATCAACACTTTGGTTTAAAAAACGTTAATTACCCTGAGAATTGACAGACGGTGCAGTTCTGATAGAAACATTTTAAAGTCGTGTTTAGCCGGTAAGAACTATGTAACACAGGCAAATGATCCCGTCA